>NW_021680344.1:4202722-4267598 GCF_001412515.2 Diachasma alloeum
TTTTGATTGCAATTCTGAGAGAAAAAATAATCCTCAAAATACCCCTCGAGTTTCAAAATGAATCGGGTATTTCACAAGATACTTACGAAAATTTCTATACCTCCCTTAGATTGAGAGATATTATTCGAAAACTCAGCTAAGAGCGAAGTAGACTTAAACCGTTGGACCACTTCGCTACTGAAATTTTTACTGCAAAAAATGGATAGTCATAAATGAATAAATCAGTAGAGTTCGATTATTACGGATCATCATGTATCCAGGAATTGAACAAAACTCTGCAAAACCCAGTTAAAACTCCAATTATGAATGAATTAAAGTAAACGAAAGGAGAAACAAAAATGCAACATACTCATGTGACTTTGCAGGTACAAAAAGCAGCCCCTCTGGCTAATCCGGCGCTACTTCGGTGAAAAAGTGGCCCTGTACTACGCCTGGTTGGGTTTCTACACTCGCTCTCTCTACCTCCCAGCAATAGTCGGTCTCCTGTGCTTCGTCTACGGCCTGAGCACGATGGAGAGTGACGACAACACTCCCAGCCAAGAAATCTGCGATCCCGAGAAGGCAGGGAACATCACTCTGTGTCCCCTGTGCGACAAAGCCTGCTCCTACAGAAGGCTCAAGGAATCCTGTCTCTTCTCGCGTCTCACCTACCTCTTCGACAACCCAGCGACCGTCTTCTTCGCCATCTTCATGTCCTTCTGGGCGACGAGTTTCCTCGAGCTCTGGAAGCGGCGACAGGCAGTGATCGTCTGGGAGTGGGACCTGCAGAACGTCGACGGCGACGAGGAGCCCAGGCCGGAGTTCGAGACGTCTGTCAAAACCTTCAGGATCAATCCAGTCACCAGGGAGAGGGAGGCCTACATGCCAGCTTACTCCAGGATCTGGAGATACTGCGTCACAGGATCCCTCGTTGTCTTCATGATATGCGTCGTCCTGGGGGCCGTCCTGGGGACAATCATCTACAGAATTTCCCTCGTCGCTGTGTTCTACTCCGGCGGCGGGTTCTTCTTCGAAAAGCACGCGAAAATATTCACCTCCATGACAGCTGCCCTCATCAACTTGATAATCATCATGATCCTCACGAGGATCTACCAGAGACTGGCCAAGTGGATGGTGAACATGGAGAACCCGAGAACCCAGACGGAGTACGAGGACTCCTTCACCTTCAAAATCTTCTTCTTCGAGTTCGTTAATTTCTACTCTTCCCTGATCTACATCGCCTTCTTCAAGGGACGGTTCTACGCGCATCCTGGTGACGCCGACGCGCGATCCTCCGAGTTCTTGAGGATAAAGACCGACGTTTGCGATCCCGCTGGATGCCTCTCGGAATTGTGCATCCAACTCGCGATCATCATGGTTGGTAAACAGTGCTTCAATAATTTCATGGAGATTCTATCGCCGAAGATGGTGAACTGGTGGAGAAAGAGGACTCACGTTGCTGCAACCAAGGACCACGAGAGGCCATACACCTACTGGGAGCAGGATTACCAGCTCCAGGATCCCGGGCGATTGGCCCTCTTCGACGAATACCTGGAGATGATCCTCCAGTATGGCTTCGTCACGCTTTTCGTCGCTGCATTCCCCCTGGCACCGCTGTTCGCACTCTTGAATAACATCGGGGAGATTCGGCTGGACGCCTACAAGATGGTGAAGGAGGCGAGGAGACCTCTGGCCGAGAGAGTCGAGGACATTGGCGCATGGTATGGGATACTGAAGGGCGTCACTTATGCTGCTGTCGTCTCGAATGCTTTCGTCATCTCTTACACCTCGGACTTCATACCCCGAAGTGTTTACACTTATGTTTATTCCCCCACTGGGGACCTCCAGGGCTACATAGATCACTCACTGTCGGAGTTCAACACCTCCCACTACCGGGAGGACATGATCAGCGACAGGAATGGACCCCCCACGTGCCAATACAGGGGCTACAGGAATGGCCCTGATCACCCTGATGCTTATGGCCTCAGTCCGCAGTATTGGCACGTGTTTGCTTCTAGATTAGTTTTCGTTGTGTGTTTCGAGCACATGGTCTTCGCGCTGACTGGACTCATGAGTTATGTCATACCAGAGACACCCTCGGCCGTCTCCACCCAGCTTGCCAGGGAGAAACTCCTGGCGCAAGAGGCCAAGTACGAGAAGGGCGTCAAGGGGAGGGAGGATGAGGACGAATTGCTGGCGGTTCTCAGGGAGGCCGGCACCTTCGGCAGACCTGGGGCGCGTCGAGGGAGCTGGGCCAGGCGGTTCTCCAAACTCAGTGACACACTTGATGCACACATCGATGTGGCGGTCAGGCAACAGAGGGCTAGTGATGCGTCTACCGTGTGGGAGTCCTCCACCCACATTTCGTGAATTCGGGGGAGAATGATGCAAACTGCTGCCAAAATATATTAGAGAATTAAAACAGCGTACGAATGAATTTTATTGGAAAAGCTGTTGGATTTCTGGTGAATTTTCTAGGAGTTGACAGATTAATATTTTTCAATAAGAGAAAAACGATTGAATTTTCAAACGAATTCACTGGGGTTCTCCGTGAAATTTTTTCGTGCATGCTGTTGTTTAAGACTGTAAAGTAAAATTACTAGTCATGGGGGGAGGGTTCAGGGGTCGTTTGATAGCCTTCCTGTCGGAGACGAGCTCGTATCCCCGTACAAATGAAAATTCGTTATTCGTATGATTTTTTTTACCTTCATCCCAGTTTTTAATTGGAATCCGAGATTCTCTCCTTCGATTCTCTTGGTTGACTGCTGCTGAGAGATGAGATAATTAAGTATTAATTTTGTAATGAGGACTGACAAGATACACTCGCGTACACCCCCGAACTATTGCTATTCTTACTATTCACCACTGTTGCATTTGACTATTTATAAATGAATCATTTGTATTACGTTATTAAAAAATACATGAGATAATTGGTGTGAATTTTGTGTGCTGTGGCTAACGATAGGAATCATGATTTTACGAATGAATTTTTAGCAACTCGTTATGATACACGATTAAACTTTTATTATGGTTTTCTTTTCCACTCTGATCGCTGTATAGACAACTGATATTAATTCGATTATACAATATTTACAATAAATCATAAAATTTACATATCTATTTTTTCATTATTCAATTACTTTTGATGTGTCGATCAGTTTCATTGATTTATAGTCTCTCCGGGTGGATTATTGGGGTGGAAATTGATAAATAAATCGCTCGACACTGAGTACTACGCAATATCATTTTTCATTCCTTTTATTTGATCATTACTTCCTCAAATAATTTCAATCATTCATGACTGTTCCTTCGTATCGACAATTATTACAATAAAAACTAGTTCGATATTGTTATATTCAATAATATGGTACATTTGCATTATCATTCATCTCTCTACAATTGATTTGTCTTATTCCAATCAATGTGGATAATTAATTTCTGGTTGTAAATTTTTATGATCATTTTAGACTTAATTTTGCACCAACTTCCACTGAACAATAAACACATCAATCTCGTCCATCCATCATTCAACATTGATTAGTCACTAAGAACGTCTAGTTTACAGTTACATACATACCCATTCAAAATTGTGTATCACAGTTTTATTGGGGACAGGGATTTGCAGGATTTTTTAGAAGGAATTTTTCATTTTGTTCTTGGCTAATATCGTTAATTTTCAACTCTTCGACGTACAAGTCATCATTCCAATCTGCATTTTATATTTTACAATTTGTTTTTTCATTATCATGCATTAAATAATTAGAATTTCGCCTCTTCTTTTGTTCAATAAAATATAGTACATTTACCTTCATTACTTTCGAATATCATTCTGGCTTATTTATGTATTTGAAATGTGTGCCATTCATTTTAATCATTTAACATTAATTTTATGTTTTCGTCTGTGAATATGGACATTGTTCTACTTAAATCTACTCTATCTAAAATGTTTGTGTTTTGCCTCTTGATGTTTTTTTCACTTCGGTTGTCTCTCTCAAAAAATTTCTAAAAATATATTGTACAAGTTGCAACAGTCAAAATAAAGATTTACGATTTTTCCTCAGAAAATAATAAACTCAAACAGACTAACCAAACCGAAATGAAAGTCCCAGGGGTTTCTGGAGATTACCTAACATTTAATTTATTCGCGGAATGTAGCCTTCATCGTATCATTTACCATGGATGTTAGGACTAAAATATTTCAATTTTCATTTTCAATTTATGGAAGATTCTCATTGTGCGCTGGTTATCATGAACATGTATAACTATATATTTTCTTTTTTCCTCCACATAAAAACGAAATACTATGTACACCTTATTTACGCCTATTTATATTATACAGACCGGAGGAAAATGGTATACAAATTGTGGTATTTACGTATACTAAGTTCCTGCATACTCCAGAGATTACCAGAATTATATTAGATGAATAATAAGTGGATGACCAACTTAACTGGGGCCAGATGGAGCATTGAAATTGAACATTGTCGTTGGGGGACGTCCGGCCAGAGGTTTCGGGGGTAGCTTGGGTGTGACAGAGCCATTCGGCTGATTCGGTGGAAGTTTAGTGGGACTGGGTCCATTGAAAGACATATAACGCTTCGGATGACTTGCACTTGTGCTCGTCCCCTCAAGATTTGAGTTTCTCCTTGCCAACAGGGCGGACGTACTTGGATTCAGAGAGCTGGGTAGTCTCGGTGGTAATGTAACTGGTGGAACATCTCTTCTGGGTGGCAGTGGAGGTGGTGAGGAGGCCCCTTCCCTCGGTGGAAGCATTGGAGCATTGGGTGCCTGTCTGGCTTGATGAGGAGATTCACTGATTGAGCTCTCTCGTCTCCTGTGATGTCTGGGGGGTAGTGGAGGGGGCGGTTTACTGGGGGATGCATGACTGGGCGAGGGTGGAGGCGGGAGAGGAGCCCCGGGACTGCCAGACGACGAGGAAAGCCCCGTGAGGGCGCCCATCACCCCAATTGCACCTGAATTGAAGCCAAAATGAGTTGCCTGAGGCTGCTGATGATACGACGAAGGCAGGTGCCCAGGGGAGCCCAGTTGTGGGCTGTTCCCTGGAGATCCTAGAGACAATCCTGACATACTCAGAGGCCCTGGAGAGCCCGGGGGAGGCCCAGAGCCACTGCCCAGAAGCACTGGTGCAAACACACTGTGATCACCAATGTGCGTGAAACTCTGGATTGTGTGAGGGCTCTCTGGCAACTCTGCATGCACCTCGGGTGTCGGGTCGTGCAGTCTCACACTGGAGGCAACGGCCTGCAGAGGAGCTGGCAATTTTCCACTCAGGGACCTTGGCTTCAGCCCTGGAGACTTTAAATTCAAGTCTGGCCATTTTCTTGGGGCTCTCAGGGGCTGTCTGCACCCCCTCGGCTCCAACTCGAGACTCTTCTCGTACAGGTAAGTACTTATGTCTGCTTCACTCATGTTCGCGTCGAAGGGACACAAATTCTCGATGAAATGTCGTATTCTTGGCTCAACTGAGAGGCAATAGGGCTGATTCTGGTACTGCTGGATTTCACCTGTTATTTCAGCAACTTTCCTTCGTTTACTGAAGTTTATCAACTCTGGACTGCTCGGCAAATAGTCAGAGTTTCCCGTCTCTATGTGAAGGATATTCGTCAGGTACATTCCGAAGAAAGGCACGCAGGGGGGATTTATCGATCGAAGTTTCTCCTGGTATTTGCGGAAGTGATCGCTGTTCAATTCTCGCGCCTCTTCCAGGACCTTTGCTTGACGCTCGGAGAGACGTTGAAATGTGTGCTTCAGGCGAAATACCGCTGCTGAACCCATTGCAGACACTATCGCTAGAACTCCGTTGAAATTGTTGAGCTCTTGCAGGACCATCATCACTTCGACTGCTCGTGCAACTATTGCCGCACGTTCTTCGATGTTCTCAGTTTCCAAAATTGTTTTTTCAAGCCATCGCGTGAAATTCGTCGTGTGCTTTATCATTCTCAAGAGGTTTGGCGAATTCTTGTCCTTGTCTTTCTTCGTCCAGGCTTCACCCACTAGTTCCGACGATTTCACTGTTCTGTATAGCTCGAATTCGAGGAGTGTCAGTTGTCTCGCCAATTCGATGGGATGGAGAGTGAGTATTCCCCATTCTTCCTCTGGCACTTTGAGATGCCACTCGATTGGTGGCGGGGACTTTTCGAAACTGAAGGTAATGGGCCTCTGCTCAGAGGGCTCGCACTTCCTCTGCACTATTTTAATGACCGAGTCAACCCACTTCCTCATGGATTTACCGCTGATCGTGTCCAGAAATTGCTGGAGTCTCTCCAGTAAATTTCTATCCCTCTCGAAATCGTAAAAATGATGGTCCACCCAGTGCCTCAAAACATTGAGCACTCGAAATTGCACAGGTTGGCAGAATTCTTTTCTATATCGTTTCCAGTCTTCTCTGGCTGTGGCTTTGCATCCGGAGGGTTTCTCCTCGTCGCCGTAGACCAACGACGGGTCTGGTATGTCAAATCTCTCGATGAGCAGAATAAGCAACTCTTGGGGTGAGCAAAAACTCCTATAAGTAGTAAGGAATGTCCGTACAAATGCCGGATCGGCATAAATGTGATAAGTGAGTCTCTCCACTAATTTAACAAGTGTAGCGCCCTTGATCAAGGGAACTCCCCCATTTTCCCTAGCCTCGAGGACAACATTCTCCGGTGAATCTTGTTCAGCAAATTTGTACAACTCTGGGGGAGGCAGCCTCAGTGGATGCTTCCTCTCCTCGTCCAGCAGTATACTGTCCAATGTTCTCTCCAGCATGCTTTTGGTGTTGAGCATAACGAGATCGGCCATCCAGCTGTTTTTATCCTCAACAGATTTAGCGACAAGTGTGACATTGGGATGATCTCTGGGGGCAATTTCAAAGGCATTCTTCAGCTCGTCGGTGTCCTCGCGATCAATGATATCGACTTTTCGTATGAAAAATCGTTCCTTGAGTCTGAGTTCAACGGGGTGAGCTTGTCCCCCACCGACCCCCACAGCAGCAACCGAAACACTGACCCTCTTCCCTCCAGATGGCTTACAAAGCACCAATAGTCCATCGAAGAGCAAGGCCCTCCTCTCAGTCAAACGTCTGCCATTGCTCCCCACTTTTCCCAACATATCTTCGCGTATAAACTCATTGCAACACTGTCCAATGTCCCTCTGATCCCACCCATCAACTGTTTTCTGGAGTTCACTGGTCTTCTCCAGGGCTGCATGCCTCCTAGCACGACTCTGCATTCTCAATCCAGTATCTTTCTTCGGTAAACTCGCAACAGACTGGAGTAATTCCATTTGCAGTGGCCTCAGAAGACCCTGCACTTGCTCTAAGGTTTCCTCATCCTCAATGTTTGGTGTTCTCTTCTGTAATACTTTAATGTAATCAAAGTACAAAAAACAGTGCCACACTGGTTGCAATAGCAGCTTTGGGAGGTAATATTTAACAGCCTCCTTGAAGCCATGACCTGCTGCGCGCAGGGCAGCATTGGCCTCAGGTCTAGAGAGTAATCTCGTTAGAATTTCCCTGCTACCTGGGCTGTTCATGTCTCTGGCGTATTTAATGTAAACATCGAATTCAGCTGCCTCAGCCAGCTCCTCGAAGCACGAGCCCACTGTTGGAATTTGTTTCTCCTCAGTTATCTCCATTATGTCCTCTAAACTACCCAGAAGTGTCACTGTCACTTCGTAAATGTCCATTATATTGCTGAACAGTGTCTCCAGCTCGGTTTTGTCCTGCGCAAGTTTCGCTATTTCTTCTCGAAATACTTTTATTATCATGTGGAGATCGCGAAGGTAGTGACGTTCGTCGTGAATGAGATCGCGTACTGATTCTTCGTACGTTTGGGATACAACAGCACCCAGGGTACTCTGGGGCCTCTCAGTTGCATCGTCCTGGTAGAACATGTCCATCAACACCTGTTGGAAGACAACAATCAGACATTCATCGGTAATTTATTTTCACTCTGTCTCACGTACGAAAAATTTTCGCAGAGCATCTGACGGACTCGCTAGGGAATTCAATTGAATTCAACGGGAATGTTCGATGCAAAAGATTTCTGCAGACAGAGTACGATGTCTCTGTAAAATTTTTCGCAAGTGCTGTTGTTCAGATATTTTGACAATTTTCATTACGAAATGATCTACGCCTTTGATGCAGTGATGATGAGCTCTCTTTTTTTCAAGTGATGATGATTGTTCATGGCATTATGGTATGGACCAATTTATTACTGATGATTTCAGTTAGTAAGCGATGAAATTATGATAATGGGATTTGGACGGACGCTAGTACATACCACCTGCAACTGCACGAAGAACGAGCATGGGTTGGTGTTGTTATATGTTAGTGGAAAGCATGTAATCAAGCAGAGAACATATGCAGCCACCAATTAGCACGTTGAGACTATTTTTCTAGCGTTTAACCGATTGGGATTTTTCATTTTTTTGGAGACAAAGTGGGAATAATTCTGCTCTGTTTCTACATTCTTGATTTCTTAATGTGCCTAGATATCAACTGAAGCCATGATTTACGATAAACAATTTAAACATTAACTTCACTGGGAGTTTAGTATTTATTGGTTCTCCACTTTTTGTTGAATAAATGTGCAGCGATTTTTAAACAAATACAAGCTAAAAATCATAATTAAAAACTCCTGCTCCTCCTGATCATTATATAATTAGTTTTTCATACGTATTTAAAATGATTCCAAATGGACATTACAGTGCGTAATTCCCAGGAGGAGAAGGATTTTTTTATATCAATGCAGGCGGTTGGAATAATAATTCAATTAAAATCAATATTGTTATTAAAAATTGTTGGATTTTATTTAAAATAAAATTTATTTACCATATCTGCATACATAGCCACTCTGATGTCCTCGCAGGAGATTTCAACGTGTCGAATATTTTTTACATAATTTCCAGCCAACTGAAACCAACAAATAGTTCACAATTTCATTTCTTCAATAAAACCAATTGATTACTTCATGAGTTTTCAATGAATATCTCGCAATCTAAGGCAGATAGCAAAATTTATGTTATGACCTTTTCGGTAGAGCACACTAAGAGCTTCAAAAAAGATAAATACAAAAATTTCGCTATCTCCCTTAGATTTTGAGATATTCCTCGAAAACTCAGCTAAGAGCTAAGTCGACTTGAACTGTTTGACCACTTCGCTACTGAATTAATTCTCAAGAATGAGAGGTGTTTATTCACCTTCAAAATATCTGCTGAAATGTACTCAAGCACTCCAACGACAAAGAGACTGACTTGTGAATCGATTTTATGCTGCAAGACCTCCTGAAAAGATGAAAAAATCAACAATTGAAGACTAAGAAATCGAACAGGATGAAAAAACAAAGAATGGAGATTTGTTTCATCACCTTCTGGAGCAATTGGTGGATTTTGTCGACAGGCAGAACCAAAGGTGACTTTTTCTTCCCCTTTTCCAGTGCGTCTCTGGCGTCTCTGAGTGCCCACCTGTCGATTGGCGTTGGAAATGTCCTTCTGACTCGCTCTTCGACATCCTGAGGTGTGTGAGGTGGTGGATGACCACACAGCATCCCAAGCATCCTCAGAATGAGGCTCTCTACGTAATCCAGGGCATCCTGACGTGCCTCCAGGCTCGGGTGCACCTGTTCAAGGACCTGAATGCCAAATAAATTTTGAGAATTTTCATTTGGCTGTTTTTGAAAAGCCATTTTGTGCATTTCAAATACATTTTGAAAATGCAAAGAGCAACAGATTATTGACGTCAAAATGTTCATCGAAGGATTTTGAAGGAGTCAATAGAGATAATTCAACAATGAACAGAACAAATGCAAAGTGAGGAAGATTGAACAGTAAAACCATTGAAAACCCCAGCCACAATCAATTATTATCTGGGTTTCTAACCTTTCTCAGGGAATTGACAAAGACTCCCTTCCATTTGGCAGCATTCTCCTCTTTCTGAAAGTCGTAGCCTGACGGCTCGCCCACTACCGACGCCGGAGACGAAAACATATCCACAAAAACAAACAGAATAACGAAAAAAGAAAAATAAAGAAAAAAAGGGAAGACAACGAAATTCACTAAATGTTTAACATTTATCAGTGTTTGTGGACAGTTCCTCAGAAAAATGTCCGTCCACAGGGGTGACGGTACGTCTCGTGGACTTTTATGATAGTGACAATATCATCAACTAGCATCGTCGTTAAATCTATTTTACTCGATAATTAAATTAATAATCACTGGGAGGTGATATTAGTGGACATTTGTCCCACTCTGGCGCTCGAATTGCCCACTGGAGATGACGGATTGTCTTTCATCTTCGTTGGAGCATAACTTTTTTTTCTCCTTCCAAATAGAAAATTACTCGGAAGATATTGTATCAATTATTTTCTTATGTCCGTTTTATGGAAATTGCGGAGATTTCGCTGAGAGTCTGTTTCGCCTTTTTATTGTTCTACTGCAGCCCTTGGAGCTGACTACAAATCCCCACGAGAGTTTTTGGGTATTTTTTTTTCGAGTTCACCCTCGTTCAAGTACCATCGTGCACGTACATAAACCGATAAACGAGCAATACTCGGGTTCGCACATCTTACGACGCAAACGTGTTATTCTTCATACTTTTTTGTCCCCCCCTTTTATTTTGCCTGCTCTACCGCAGTCGTTTCACATTTTATACGTTGTGTACATAAACAGTCGCACCGAGTTTTATTAATTCTATTTGTTAACATTTGCATTTTTCTTTTTGCAATGTTTCGCACACACTTGGAACACTGTCTTTGGACCCGTTGCGATCGCTGTCTCTCACTCTCACTCGGGTTTGACGATATGTTTTTTTTTCTTCGGGGCTTTTTTTTCGCTCGTGCTGGCTGAATTCCCCTTGGGCTCGGGGGGCAAGTGCTGCTGCACTCAGCAAGTGCTGCAAGGTAGTGGGCAGGGAAGCAGGACAAGTGTTTCTGAGATTGCTTCATCATTAACTGGAGGTAAGCTGCCGACGGCTGCTCATCTTTTCGAAATTAGCGGAGGTTGGGGTAAAACGGACACTTTTGACTTTTTTTAAATGTTAATGAGGGGTTGAAATGTTGATAAAATTTTCCAATTTTTTTTTCAATACAAAGAACAATTCTTTCCCTTTGTGACGAGCCTAAACTGAACTCAATTGATCAATTTGTTTCTGCGTTATGAAAATTTTTAGAAAAGTCTAAAGAGTTCGTTTCACCCTACCCTACATCTCTTTGGGCATTTAAACAATTTTAAGAGGTTTTAAATCACTGAAATTGGGTTTGCGATGGACACGAGTTTTTATTTCAACGAGTCAAGAAAAATGGGTGAGATCTGGGCGCATGAATTTTCCCAGTCTCTTTATTCCATTTTTGCTCTCTTCATCAAAAAAATTGAAGAAACAAAATTGAGCTGAGGAATTTCTATAGAAAGCATCTCAATAAAATTTGTTGGCTGGGAAAATTGAATTTTATCAATTTTGTCGGTCGGTGAATTTTTCTTTAAGGGGTTTTTCATACGTATTTAAAATCTTTCCAAATGGACATTACAGTGCGTAATTCCCAGGAGGAGAAGGATTTTTTTATATCAATGCAGCCGGTTGGAATAATAATTCAATTAAAATCAATATTGTTATTAAAAATTGTTGGATTTTATTTAAAATGAAATTCATTTACCATATCTGCATACATGGCCACTCTGATGTCCTCGCAGGAGATTTCAACGTGTCGAATATTTTTTACGTAATTTCCAGCCAACTGAAACCAACAAATAGTTCACAATTTCATTTCTTCAACAAAACCAATTGATTACTTCATGAGTTTTCAATGAATATCTCGCAATCTAAGGCAGATAGCAAAATTTTTGTTATGACCTTTTCGCTAGAGCACACTAAGAGCTTCAAAAAAGATGGNCCCCCTTTTATTTTGCCTGCTCTACCGCAGTCGTTTCACATTTTATACGTTGTGTACATAAACAGTCGCACCGAGTTTTATTAATTCTATTTGTTAACATTTGCATTTTTCTTTTTGCAATGTTTCGCACACACTTGGAACACTGTCTTTGGACCCGTTGCGATCGCTGTCTCTCACTCTCACTCGGGTTTGACGATATGTTTTTTTTTCTTCGGGGCTTTTTTTTCGCTCGTGCTGGCTGAATTCCCCTTGGGCTCGGGGGGCAAGTGCTGCTGCACTCAGCAAGTGCTGCAAGGTAGTGGGCAGGGAAGCAGGACAAGTGTTTCTGAGATTGCTTCATCATTAACTGGAGGTAAGCTGCCGACGGCTGCTCATCTTTTCGAAATTAGCGGAGGTTGGGGTAAAACGGACACTTTTGACTTTTTTTAAATGTTAATGAGGGGTTGAAATGTTGATAAAATTTTCCAATTTTTTTTTCAATACAAAGAACAATTCTTTCCCTTTGTGACGAGCCTAAACTGAACTCAATTGATCAATTTGTTTCTGCGTTATGAAAATTTTTAGAAAAGTCTAAAGAGTTCGTTTCACCCTACCCTACATCTCTTTGGGCATTTAAACAATTTTAAGAGGTTTTAAATCACTGAAATTGGGTTTGCGATGGACACGAGTTTTTATTTCAACGAGTCAAGAAAAATGGGTGAGATCTGGGCGCATGAATTTTCCCAGTCTCTTTATTCCATTTTTGCTCTCTTCATCAAAAAAATTGAAGAAACAAAATTGAGCTGAGGAATTTCTATAGAAAGCATCTCAATAAAATTTGTTGGCTGGGAAAATTGAATTTTATCAATTTTGTCGGTCGGTGAATTTTTCTTTAAGGGGTTTTTCATACGTATTTAAAATCTTTCCAAATGGACATTACAGTGCGTAATTCCCAGGAGGAGAAGGATTTTTTTATATCAATGCAGCCGGTTGGAATAATAATTCAATTAAAATCAATATTGTTATTAAAAATTGTTGGATTTTATTTAAAATGAAATTCATTTACCATATCTGCATACATGGCCACTCTGATGTCCTCGCAGGAGATTTCAACGTGTCGAATATTTTTTACGTAATTTCCAGCCAACTGAAACCAACAAATAGTTCACAATTTCATTTCTTCAACAAAACCAATTGATTACTTCATGAGTTTTCAATGAATATCTCGCAATCTAAGGCAGATAGCAAAATTTATGTTATGACCTTTTCGCTAGAGCACACTAAGAGCTTCAAAAAAGATGGATACGAAAATTTCGCTATCTCCCTTAGATTTTGAGATATTCCTCGAAAACTAGCGAAGAGCTAAGTCGACTTGAACTGTTTGACCACTTCGCTACTGAATTAATTCTCAAGGATGAGAAGGCGCTTTATTTTCCAAAATTTTTGAACAAATTTCCTGCTCAAAGTTATCGCTATTTCAGAAAATCGATGCACATTAATCTCCAGGAGGTGATGACGAAGATCAACGTGCTTTGGGTTAAAAAAATATGAATAATTTCGAACAGGAAATGTTTCAAAATTTCGAGAAAACGCTGGCCTTCTGTTACCCCTTAATACCCCTTCAATTCAAAAGGTCTTCATCGAAGCTATGAACTCCAAAAGGAATTCCACCGTGAAATCTCCGTGTTTTAATTTTTCGAATGACTCATAACAATGAAAAATAAATTTCCCCGAGTGAATCGATAGAGTTCACCCCAGGGGGTTCGAAAAGCACGTGTCAAAGGGCGTGAAAAAAAAGTCCTGAAAACAAAAATAGTTGGCAAACGGATGGTGATCGGGCCGGTTGAGCTGCCATGGGGCGTTATAGCAGAGCAATTCTCCCCCCTGGGTTTTGTGCATGACAGCTGGCAAGTTCAACACTACGGAATAGATTCGGGATAATACGCGTCGAGAAGTGACGACCGGCGTCGCACATGCGCGTCCCCTCGAGTGAGCTCGTCGGCTCGACCGATTTCGATTTTAGTCATTCCCGGGTTCGGCGAGGTGGAATCGTTGTTCCACGATACAACGCCAATAAAACATTCTGTCCGACTGTTTGGCCGTCAGTGGATTAATTTCTTCCACTTTATACTCGATCTCTGTGCATCGTCCTCGGGGCATAACGTCTGCAGACGATCGGAGCGGATCAGGAACGTAAGTTCGTGGCAATTTTGTCGCTTTTGAGTTTGCCTGACGATTCGCAACTGGAGAGCCACCGTGCGATCTACAGTTGCGCATTTTTATTCCCAATTTTTTTTATTTCGCTCTTCGTGGACCCTGCAAAACCCCTGTGGACTCGGTCGGTCGATATATAACACGCGCAGCGTCCTCTCAACTAGACTCACTCGGTGGAATGTTTTTTGCGTTAAATGGACCAATTTAATTAGCGAGAAATCAATTTTTGTTTTGATTTTCAGGTGAAACGAAAATTATTTCGATATCTTCTCCATTCGTTGTGTGGCCAGTCTTCTGCTGGTCTCCCATTCAATTTTATAATTTTTTCCATTTGAGGGGAGTAATTTTAATTGAACAATTACTAATTGTTTCGATGACGATATTCGTTAAATATTTATTACATCGTACAGCATTTTTTTAATTCTCGTTTTTCGGGGAAAATATTCCCTTCGTTTTTGCTCCTCCGTTGGAATTAATGAGCGCTAAATTTATGCCACTTGTAATATATTCTCGTGGTTGATCTTTCAGCACGTGGATACATAAATATTCTCATGGGGCTCTTTAACTCACAACAGAGAACTGAATTACCGATGTTTTTCAGCGGGATTCCCCAGAGCTTTTGAATAATTAAACTTTTCTCATTGAGTTGCAAAATTCGTTTTCTCCGTTGGTTTTGTTTCACCGCGGATTATCCCCCGGTTTTTTATGGAACTAGTGCACGGGGAGTGCTGGATATTCCACGCTCCCAAGAAATTGCAGTGATGGACTGATAATAATAATAGGCAATGAAGCAGGGGATTGTGGGGTAAAATGGGCACTTTTCAATTTTTTGAAATGTTCGTGACGTGTTGAATTGCTCATAAAACAGAATAATGTTATTTTTCAATTGAAAGAACAAATATTCCCCTTTGTGATGAGCTTAGACTGAGCTCAGTTGATGAATCTGTTTCTGAATTATGAACATTTTGAAAAAAGTCAAAAGTGTCCATTTTACCCCACTCTCCCCTATACCAACTAGTCATTTTTAAAAACGATTGAAGTCGACTTCGCTCTTAGCTGAGTTTTCGAGGAATATCTCCGAATCCAAGGAAGATAGTGAAATTATCACAATTACCTTTTTTGTAGCTCTCAATTTTCTCTACAAAAAAGGTTATAACAAAAATTTTACTCTCTCCCTTCGATCCCGAGATAGTCATTGAAAACTGATCAATAGTCAGAATGGACTTCGCTATTGAATCAAAAAACTTTGTAACTAATGAAGTATTTCAGGAAAAAATGAAGCAATGCCTGGCATTTCAGGGGCGAAAGAGAAGTCTGAGGGAAGTCTGAGGGGAACAAGAGCGACAATGAAGCAGGAGCCTGACGAAGAGGATTACTACTCGGAGGAAGGGAAGTCTGGCTCGCAGGGACACGCGACGAAACGCAGGTCTCATGCCAGAAGCCTGAGGGCAATGGCCAATCCAAGTGCTGTTTGGGGACACTTTGATCTCTGCACTAATGACCCTTTGAGGGCTCAGTGTCGTCTGTGTGGATCTGTTGTTGTCAGAGGCGGGGCCAATCCAAGGCAGTGCGGGACCACTAATCTCCATCGGCATTTGAGGGTTCATCATGGGGGGAGACTCATTGGGAGGCGATACCACGGTAAACGTTTTTCCAGCATTCTCTTACAAAAAGATATTCTTTAACTTCATGATGATGACTTTATGTAGGGAAGGGTAGGCTAAAATGGACATTAGACTTTTTTTAAATTGTTCATAACTCAGAAACAAATTTATCAATTGAGCTCAGTTTAGGCTTGTTACAAAGGGGAAGAATTGTTCTTTGTAGTGAAAAAAAAATTATCAAATTTCATCGAAATTTCAACCCCTCATTAACATTTCAGTAGCGAAGTGGTAAAACGGTATAAGTCAATTTTGACTATTGACCAGTTTTCAATGAATATCTCGGAATCTAAGGGAGATGGCAAAATTTTTGTTATAATCTTTTTTATAGAGCCGACTGAGAGCTGCAACAAATGTAATTACGAAAATTCCGCTATCTCCCTTAGATTCCAAAATATTCTTCAAAGACTCAACGGGGAGATAGTCGACTTAAACCGCTTTACCACTTCGCTACTGATTTAAAAAAAAGTCAAAAGTGCCCGTTTTACCCCGACCTCCCCTATTAATTTGAGATGTCTTTTTATTTTTTTATTCTTTTAACAATTCGGGAATCATGTAGGAAGTTTTTCGATTTTTCAAACATTTAATTGAAATTATGAATTGAAATGCACATGATGATAGAAAATTTCGAGGAATTAATTTGAAAATGCCACCGCTTATCTGCGTGTCTCTCTCAATCGAAATGTTCAATAGAAAAAGTTGTGTAGAGAGATGAAATTCTCCTGAAATAATTTCTATTGAACTATCATTTCAGTAGCGAAGTGGTAAAACGGTTTAAGTTGACTTATCTTCCAGTTGAATTTTTAAGGAATATTTCCGAATCTAAGGGAGCTAGCGAGATTTTTGTTATATCCTTTTTTGTAGAGCCGATCGAGGGCTACAACAAATGTAGTTACGAAAATTTCGTTATCTCCCTTAAACTCGGTAATATTCCTCAAAAACTCAACTCGGAGATAAGTCGACTTAAACCGGTTTACCACTTCACTACTGATTTCTTTGCGTCCGCGTACATCGAAATGAAAGCGAAGAATGAAGGAAAAGAAAATGAACTTTAAGAGTCGAGTTTTAAAATGAAATCAATGAGTGCAGAAATATAGAGAAAAAAAATATAGAGTGGAAAAATCGGCATTCACAACAACATTTGAAAAAGTTTTCAAGGATTGCAAAAGCATTCCGGATGTTGCGGAGATAAAAAAAAGCTCGTTATCTAACCGGTGACGTTGAAAAAAATATGCGGCAGATGCGCACATTGCGACTGCTCTATTTTGCGCACTACTGGCACTATCGCGCATGCGCATTGGAGCTAAACTGGGCCGCAGGGCACACATCGCGTCTCTGTGGCCACAGTCGTTGCGAGATACCATAAAGTCCGCCATTACACGAGTGTTGTGTTACTTTTCCGAAGAGTTGCGTGCTCTACATCAAGACTGAACAGAAACATTCGAAAATGTCCAATTACCAATCTGACAGCGCCGAGATGGGCGATCTGCCCGGATCGTCAGACACTGGTGAACCGGGTGAAATCATCACGGAGAATACATTGCTCTCTAAATCGAGGGAAAAATACCAAGCGATTTACAAGAAATTCACGAGCTGGAGGGAGACTAACAACAAGGGTCCGCTGTCACAGGAAGTTTTGTTGGATTTCTTCGTTGAACTCTCGGAGAAAATGAAACCGTCTTCCCTATGGTCGCACTACTCAATGTTGAAACATACCATAAACAGTAATGACAAGATTGACATCAGTTTCTACAAACAATTGAATGCTTTTTTGAAACTACAGTCGACTGGATTCAAAAGTAAACAGACCAAGGTTTTGACGCCTAACGACATTGAGAGATTTTTGAATGAAGCACCGGACAATCAGTTCTTAGCAACAAAGGTAATCGAAGATTACAACTGCAAATAAAAATTAATTGTTGACTCTTTGTTATTCACGTGATTTTTTCAATTATAAGAGAGGAAAAATAGCGCAATTACTGATTTTTTCTATAAAATAGTTTTTATTCAACATTTTCTATTAAAAAAATGCCCAGTAAAGCTGCAAAATTCCTCAGAATCGGCCAAAATTTAATAGAATTTTCAATAAAAGTCCAATAGAAATCCAGTCTGACTGAAATTTTTCTCGCGTAGAAACTAAAACTTGACACCAAGAAAAAAAAAGTATAGATCAATGCTTTACTTAGAAAATTGTGGTCTTGGGGCTTTTGAAGACTCCACGTGAGTGATGAAGGATCCCTCTTGAAAGCTCATTGAATTTTATTCCAACATCTTCCACATTACAACAATTTAATTTACAGGTTGCACTGATTTTTGGAATAATTGGAGCCTGTAGAAGACAAGAGCTCTGCAACGTAACAATGGATGACATAGAGGACGACGGTGTAATGGCCTTCGTGACAATTCCAAAAACCGAAAGCGATCCCGAGCGTTCATTCACCATTTGCGGGGAATTCTACAACATGTACAGGAAGTACTTGAAGCTACGACCTAGGAACGTGGATACCAAGAGATTCTTTGTTAATTATCAGAATGGCAAGTGCACACATCAAGTCATTGGGATCAACAAATTTGGCAGTATGCCAAGGACAATTGCTTCATACCTGAAATTGCCGAATCCAGAGAGCTACACAGGTCACAGCTTTCGTCGTACTTCAGCAACACTGCTCGCTGATTCTGGTGCAGATCTGGCCACCCTCAAACGCCACGGGGGATGGAAATCGAAGGTGGCAAGGCACTTCATCGAGTATTCCAAGGAGAAAAAACGAAAGATATGTCAGCAGATAACAGAGTCTGTTGTTTTGAGGCCATCAACATCTGCTTCCACATCGAAGGAAGAGCCTGAGGTGCCTAAGGCACCATCAGAACTGCCAGAGCAGTCGGCAGACACTGATGATCCACTGTTCGTCGACTGCAGTTTAAATATTAAAGAGGAGAACACCTCGATGGAAACAGCAGATGAAGTGACTGACCCAGAACCAGAATCAGAACCCAGCGAGCCTGCATCTGTTGGTATGACAATCCTGAGGCTCCACTGACAAAAAAAAAGATAATTTTTAAAAGAAGAAATTAATTGACTCAATTGTGCTCCTTCCTTCCAACTTTACCACGTGAAATCATTCATCTACTCTGGAATTAATTATTTTTCTTTTTGTCAACAGTCATGCAGTCAAATTCTCAGAGCAACTCGTCCCCGAAATCTCTGAAGGCGCCGAGCCAACCAGTTCGCCCCCAGTTGAGGAACATCGCTCCTGCACCTTCCTCTCAACAAAAGAATGCCTCTAAAACGCTGGTCCTGAAGACAATTCCACTGAAGATGAAGCAAGTTGCTCCTACGACTATAAAGATGTTACCGAGGCAACAGCCGGTTCGAGTGCCACAGAATGTCGTCCCCCAACAGCCGGCTGAGGTAAAAAATCATCGTCTCCAGTAGTAAAATGAACACTTTTGACTTTGTGACTCCATGAGAACATTCAATCTCTTTCCAGGTATGCCTGAGGTGGAACAGTTACCACAGCAACATGCAGACCAGTTTCCCATCCCTCCTGGACTCTGAGGAATTCGTCGATGTGACTCTCGCCTGCGAGGGCAAATCTGTCAAGTGCCACAAAATCATTCTCTCGTCGTGCAGTGATTACCTAGCTGCATTGTTACGTGAAAATCCCTGTCAACATCCAATTATTCTGATGAAGGATCTGAAGTTCTGGGAAGTCGAGGCATTAGTTAAATTCATGTATAAAGGGGAAGTGAACGTCGCTCATGACAAGTTGCCACAGCTTCTCAATGCAGCTGAGGCACTCCAGGTTAAAGGATTGGCTGGTCCCACTCCCCCACAGGTGAATAAAGTCATTTTAGTTTTAAGGCCTGTGTACTATCTTTCGAATGTTATCTGGATTTTTTTTCTTTCGTAATCCAAAATTATCAATTGGGTGGTACATCATGTGGAAATTCCCAAAAATTATGATAGAATGATGAAAAAAAATTGAAAAAATTCTGAACTTTTTCAAAGAGCGTTTTTAATTAAAATTCAGAATGAGTTGAAAAAAGTGGAAATTACAAATATCTGATTTGCTGTGGCAAATTATCTATTCGCTGTCTTTTTTCCATGGTGGATAACAAAACACTAACTGCTCATGGGAAGTGACAGCTAGGTATCTCAAGTTTCAAAACAGGGGTATGTAGCCATCTGCCATTTTTATGTGATAAAAGTGTGATTACAAAATTCTCCAAAATATTACAACTTTTTTCAAGGAGCCTTTTCCGTAATAAATGTCTCTGTGCAGTGTGGGAGATCTACGAAATCAGTCTTCTCCCTGCATGATATTGGGTGACAGGCCGCCATTTGTCACCGTAAATCAGATACATTTTTCAATTTCTTGTTATTCAACTTACTCTGAATATAAATTAAAAATTCTCTTTGAAAAAATAAAGAATTTTTTCCCCTTTTTTTTATTATTCATTCATAATTTTGCAAAACTTCTGCATCATGCAGGACTCAATTGACAATTTCAGATGGGCGAAAGATGAGAAAAAACATCGAGGTAACGTTCGAAAGATAGCACACCCGGGCCTGAATTCCTCTTTTTTATTCTTGAAATGATGCAATAAAAATGAATGATAATGAATGAATGAGTTAAATAATGTAAATAACAATTGTTTCCTTCGCAGGGTCAGAAGCCTCCAATGTTGATTCCCAAAGCGAGACTGCAGTCGTCAACCCCAACACCTCCAAAGCCTTCCGAGCCTAAAGAACAAAAAGCACCCACGAATTTCTCATCAAAAGCCCAATCTAGTCCGAAACGTGGTACGAAGCGTCCGATGGAGCCAAAAGACTCGAGGCCCTTCACAAAAATTCGTCTTCATCGTCCGAAGCCTTCTGCCCCCTCGCCTACGATAAAACTCGAGCCTCTGGACATCCCTTTGAGTGACGCCGACATCTTCCCAGAGACGAACGACGACAGTTCGACCACAAACTACGAGAACCTCATCACCATGCACGAGGCCGACGATCCTGGGGGAGAGGAACGCCCTGACTCTGCCGATGGTGACATACAATTTGATTTCCATGGCTCCGAGGACATCACTGACGCCGAGGAGCAGATGGAGTTCGTACCGACTGATTTTTTGGAACAGGAACATGATATTCTGGAGG
The DNA here is from genome assembly GCF_001412515.2 of Diachasma alloeum. NCBI lineage: Eukaryota > Metazoa > Arthropoda > Insecta > Hymenoptera > Braconidae > Diachasma > Diachasma alloeum. The sequence continues at coordinate 4,223,593 of NW_021680344.1, forward strand.
AGGCAGATGGGGGAAGCAGCAGAAACAGTGTTGCCGAGGTCAGAGATGGAGATCCTGGGGCTGAAACACCTGATGATGAGGGGAAAGACGATGAAGGGGATGGAGATGGCGATGAGGACGGCGATGGAGATGAAGATACGAGTAAAAAGGATGAAACGTAGGAGGAGCAGAATTCGTAAAGATCCTCTCGTTTTTTTTTAACTCACGATGATTCAATATTTTTTGTTTTTTATGGAGCTACGAGAACTCTCTTCAGAGACTTCTGATTTTCTTCATTATTGAACATGTTTCGAAACACGTGGAGTCGAAAGTGCATTATTCCTCTAAGTATGTGAAATTTAACGAGTATTACACTCATTTCATCGACTGTTAAACGGTCTGATCAATGAGAGTTCTTCTATATTCTTGAGATCGAAGAGCAATGCATTTACAGAATACAGTCATGAGTAAACTATGTACTATCAAATTTTATATTACATAGGGTGTAATGAAAATATGTCGGAGATAATTGTTGATTAAAAATCTGTGTGACCTGTATTCAATCATGTGTTGATGTTGACGATACGTGGAGAATATATTGAGGGAATGAAAATGGATTGAAGAAAGTAAATACCTATGACAAAACTGTAATTTATTAAATTTATCTCATGAAATAAATGGCTATCAAACCTTGAAAATTGATGTTTTTTATTCGTTGAATATTTGTCAACTCGAGATGACAAAGGAAGAACTCAGCGGGGGCGTTTTATTTTTTTTACGCATTTTTATTTTATTTTTAAAATAACTGAGGTCCTCATTGTTGGCACCACTTCCACCCCCAATTCTCCTCCAACTTCAGAGTGCACGCATTTATTTACACATTTGGACCGCAATCTAAGAGATAAAACCGCAAGAAGAATAGTCCACCTCGTTGTACAGAATAATGCGTTGAGACTCTAAAATCAAGCGGAGAATTGTTTAAACTTGTGAGAGTGTAAAAAGCCTTTTGCATGGCTTAGAAAGTCGACTCAGTGTCTCTCATGTTCAACCCCTCATCAGTTCTCCTCCCTTTGAACCTAAGAAAGAGTTGTTCCAAATCTCAGAATTAGTAATTTTACTCTTCGTTCCTCCCAAAACAAGTTTAACAAAAAAAAACAAAAAATGTCAAACGAAGAGTCTGACAGCAGTGACATCGAGCAGCCGATGGAGCCTGATTTCCCTGAAGCGAGCGAGCATTCAGAGGGCCAGATGAACGAATTGCCTGACAAGTCGAGGGAGCAGTATCAAAACACTTACAGAAAGTTCATCGACTGGAAAGATATGAACCACAAGGACTCACTGGGCGAGGATGTAATGTTGGAGTATTTCAGGGAACTCGCCGACAAAGTCAAACCCCCCACCCTCTGGACCCAATTCTCCATGCTCAAACACACCATAAGCCTCTACGACAGAGTTGACATTACTAATTTCAAGAAACTGAGGAATTTTCTGAAGAAAAAATCCGTTGGATACCAGAGTAAAACGACTAAAGTTTTCACGTCCAAGGAGATTGAGAAATTCCTGAATGATGCCCCGGACAATCAGTATTTACCAGAAAAGGTTGAAAACATTTCCGTAGCGAAGTGGTCAAACGGTTTTTTTTTTGTTAAGCTTCCGAACCCCTTTCGGGCTCATTCAGCTACCAATAAATGTATTAGAAGTTATAATTACATAGTAGTAAAATATATAAATTGTAATAGTCCCTTAATGTTAGTTAATTAGTTAGTGTCTTTGTTAAACATATTTTATATCTGAATTGAACAATTTTTGAAGAATTTTGAAATAGCTTTAATGTCTTTTCTTCTGAGGGACTTCAGGATATCTTGAATATTCAGTGGTCTGGGGTGGCTCTTGCTGATCTCTTTGAGGAGTGTTTTTCTTTCTTCGACGTGTCAAAGAAAGAAAATAAGTCAATTTAATTTAGTTGAGTTTTCCAGAAATATTTACGCATTTAAGGGAAATAGCGAAATTCTCGTGATATCCTTTATTAAAGAGCGAATTGAGTGCTACTAAAAAGGTAAAGAGAAAAGTTTTGCTGTCTCCCTTAGATTTTAAGCTATTCATTGAGAGCTGGCCAATAGCCAAAATGGACTTAAACCGTTTGACCACTTCGCTACTGATTTGTCATGTGCAAAGAAATTGCAATCTTTTTCAGACTCGATTTTATAGACTTGATTCCCTAATTTGTTTACAGGTGACTTTGATATTTGGAATAATTGGAGCTTGCAAGAACCAAGAGCTCGTCAATCTAACTGTTGACGATATCGAGGACGATGGGACTATGGCACTCGTCAAGATCCCCAAGAACGAGAACAATGCTGCACGTTCATTCACAGTCTGTGGTGAATTCTACAAGATGTACAAGAAGTACGCAGTTCTGCGACCCAAGAAGGTTGACTACAAGAGATTCTTCTTGAACTATCGATATGGAAAGTGCTTCAACCAGGCGATTGGTCACAACAAATTCAACCTCATGCCGAAGCAAATTGCTGCATTCTTGAATCTGCCGAATCCCGACGAATACAAAGCCAACAGCTTTCGCAGGACTTCAGCAATGTTGCTTGCGCACTCTGGAGCTGATGTTAAAACTATTCAACGTCACGGGGGGTGGACCCCCAAGATCGCAAAGGACGTTATTGCGGAGACGAAGCGAAAGCAGATTGAATTATCAACGAAAATAACAGACTCTGTCTTTCTTAAACCGTCGACTAGCTCCAGTTCCACCACGAATTTCGAGGGGGAAGGGTCGTCGGAGGGGTCAAGCGCAGCAGCAGAAACGAAACGAGGGGAGGATCCATTGTTCATTGACTGCAGCTCTGATACAGAGGAGGAAGAGTCGTCAACCGCCCCAGGACCTGATAATTCACAAGACACAGTATTCGAGAAGACAATTGCACCTCCTGTCGTCAATCCAACCCCTCCAAGTGCATCATCATCAAAAGCAACAAATAAGGCTGCAGTTCACTCGCAATTCCCACCGACAGTTCAGCAGAAAAGACCTGGTCTGAGGACAATCCCCCAGAAGCTTCCAGAACGACCTCAAAAGGTCGTCCCACAAGAATCCTCAGAGGTCTGCCTGCGTTGGGGCCACTACCACATGAACATGCAGACCAGCTTCCCCTCCCTACTCAACTCCGAGGAGTTTGTCGACGTGACCCTTGCATGCGAGGGAAAGTCCATCAAGTGCCACAAAGTCATCCTCTCTTCCTGCAGTGATTATCTAGCCACCTTACTCCGTGAAAATCCATGCCAGCATCCTATAATTCTGATGAAGGACCTGAAGTTTTGGGAAATTGAGGCCCTCGTCAGATTCATGTACAAGGGGGAAGTCAATATTTCTCACGACAAGTTGGCAGAGCTCCTCAACGCTGCTGATGCACTGCAGATCAAGGGATTGGTTAATTCTGACCCTGCAGAGGTTGGTGAACAAGTCCTCGAGCACACCTTTCGAGATGAACAGTACTATTTTAATCCAGTCCAATTAGAATTCAGTAGCGAAGTGGTAAAACGGTACAAGTCAATTTTGAATATTGACCAGTTTTCAATGAATATCTCGGAGTCTAAGGGAGATAGCTCAATTTTTGTTATAACCTTTTTTGTAGAGCCAATTGAGAGCTACAACAAATGTAATCACGAAAATTTCGCTATCTCCCTTAGATTCGGAGCTATCCCTCAAAAACTCAATTGGGAGATGAGTCGACTTAAGGGGAGACTACCGTGAGTTTTAAAAGTCGTGGGTTATTGGAGTGAGACTTTTCATACGTTGAAGATCGATTATATAGATCTGAAAATGAATAATTAGCGCAAAAAAAAATTTTTTGTTGTTCGTTTGCCCGAAAACGCTTAAAATGCCAAAAACAGTCCAGGACCTCCAATTTTTGAGCTACGAATGATTTTTTTTCAAAATTCTCGGAAAAATATGTGGAATAACAATTACGAGCTATTTTTTTTTAATTCACCTCTTACATGGCTAAATTTGCTTTTTTGTATTTTTTTACACAAAAAGTGAATTTTTTTTATATGGAAAAAAAACTAAATCAGCTATGTAGGAGTCGAATTCCAAAAAACTGGCTCGTAATTGTTGCTCCACACATATTTCCGAAAATAAAAAAAATAAATTTTTTTTGTAGCTCAAAAATTGGAGGCCCTGGACTTTTTTTTAGCATTTTAAGCGCTTTCGGACAAACGAACAATAAAAAAATTTTTTTTTGCACTAATGACTCGTTTTCAGATCTATATAATCGATCTTCAACGTATGAAAAGTCTCACTCCAATAACCCACGACTTTTAAAACTCACAGTAGTCTCCCCTTGAACCGTTTTACCACTTCGCTACTGAATTGTTACATTACCACAAAAATTGGAAGAATCTTCGATTATAAATAACTCAAAGAAATCTGTAACCACTTGAAAATAGTGAATTGGTGTTGTTTTTACAGATGCAGAACCCTTCGGTGTCAACCCCACAGCCGTCAGTCCCTAGATGCTCTCCCGCAACTGCTCAAAAATCATCAGAACCGTCAAAACTGCCGACTAATCAAAAACGCGGTACAAAACGTGTGATGGAGTCGAACGAATTGAAACGAATGAAGTGTAAGTCACCGCGGCAGGGGCCAGAGACACCTCCCCCACGTGCACTGCCTCCAGAGATAAAGCTGGAGTCCCTGGACATCTCCTTGCCCGACGTAGACATTCTGCTGCCTAACAACGACGACAGTTCAACCTCGAATTACGAAAATCTCATGGCTGGGAACGAGGATGATCCAGGGGGGGAGGAATCCCTGGACAGTGACATGCAATTCGATTTTCATGGGTCTGAGAACATGGCTGATGTCCACATGGATCTGGAGCTGACGGAATTCCTCGGAGAGGAACACGATGAAGAGGTTGACGACGATAATGGCGAAGGGATATCTGAGGATGACCCTGGAGATGATGAGGACGACGAGGTTTGGATCGTCGAAGATGAAACGTAAAAGAGAGTCGCTTCACCTTTCGCCAATGACGAAAGAAATTTATTAATCGTTGGATATCAAAATTTAATGAAAAACATTAGTCACGTATTTTGTTATTTCGATAAATCATTCAATCGAAATGGAGAACCAGTGATTTTTCAAAATAAAATAATGCGTATAATAAAATAGAGGATGCGATTCATCAAGAGTTTTCAAACAGCTAAAAATAATCATTAGAAGTTACTATAATTATCTCCCATTCAATTTTCTATGGACCATGTGTAATTTTTTATTTACTCTGAGATAATAAAAATGCTTATAAAACGTCATCAGAAATTTGAATTCAATCTGTTTTTTTAAATACTTCGGGTTTGGTGTGAAGTTGGCTCTGAAGTGCGTTGTGATGTTGGCTGGAGTGTCTGTAGTTGCTAAGTATTCCGTTTTACAACCGCAGCGCTCGTTCCAGTTTAATTGCAATCCGATATCGTTTATGACTTTTTCACACGGTTTTTACTACTTTTGAGCAAGTGCGATAGCCGAAAAGATTATTTTCGAGAAATAGAGGAGTGGTCCGTGCTTTGGAGTTTCGTTTCTCCTTGAAGAGTGGATATTGGGCGTTGAGTTTCGAATTTCTCCAGGGGAGTAACCTCCAAGGTAACTTCCGCTCGCCCAGAATAGTTTTTTTTTATCTTGAAAGAGTACTTCAAGCTCCAGTTCTCCTGAGGAATATTCGTTGAGAGAGACTTGACGATGTCGAACGAGGGGTCTGATAGCAGTGATGTCGAGCAACCGACAGACCTGGACACCAGCGAAGGCAGTGAGCTTCCCTCCGAGAGTCCATTGCTCATGAAATCGAGGGAACAGTATCAAACACTCTACCGAAAATTCATGGAATGGAAGGAGGCAAATAACAAGGAATCACTTACTGAGGATGTCTTCATGGATTACTTCACCGATTTGGCTGAGAAAATGAAGCCATCGACACTGTGGTCCCAGTACTCCATGCTCAAAGCTACAATGTTTGCTAATGAGAAAGTTAACATAAATAATTTTCACAGATTGAGAAGTTTCTTGAGGACGAAGTCAATTGGATATAAAAGCAAAACCAGCCACGGATTCACGTCCAGGGAAATTGAAACCTTTTTGAAGGATGCCCCTGATAGTCAGTATTTGGCAGAAAAGGTACGACAATTTGTAAATTTGCCGTATTTATTTCTCCTCTTGCAGCATACTAGGGGAGGGTAGGGTAAAATGGACACTTTTGACTTTTTTTTAAATATTCATAACTCAGAAATAGATTGATCAATTGAGCTCGGTCTAAGCTCGTCACAAAGGGGAATCATTGTTTTTCAATTGAAAAATAAAATTATTCCATTTCATGAACAATTCAACACGTCGTGAATATTTCAAAAAAGTCAAGTGTCCGTTTTACCTTACCCTCCCTTATTATTTTCTGATTGATAATTAACTCGTATGCAGTAATTTACTTGATTGTATGAAATGTGAGCAAATAATTAATTTTTCACCCATCAATATTTCTCGCAGGTTTCTTTAATTTTTGGAATCCTCGGTGCATGCAGAAGCCACGAACTCGTTCACATAACTGTCGACAACATCGAGGATGATGGGATAATGGCACTAGTTACAATTCCAAAAAGCGATAGCGATCCCGAACGTTCGTTCACAATTTGCGGTGAATTTTACCAAGTGTACAAGAGATACGCACTGCTGCGACCGAAAAAAACAGACTGTCGAAGATTTTTCTTGAGTTATCGCGGTGGAAGGTGTGTAAACCAGGTCATTGGTCTCCACAAATTCGGTGGTATGCCGAGACAAATCGCAACTTTCCTGAATTTACCAGATCCCGATGGTTACACGGGCCACAGTTTCCGAAGGACTTCGGCAACTCTTCTTGCTGCGTCAGGAACTGATTACAAGACCCTGCAGAGTCATGTGGGCTGGAACTCGAAGATTGCCAGGGACATCGCCGAGGGGAAGAGGAGAAATCAAATTCGTTTGGCCAAACGGATAACAGAATCAGTGTTTTTGAAACCCTCGACATCCAAGTCGAACGACAATTCTGAGAGTCGAGCACCTGTTGAACAAGTGACCGCTGTCCCAGAACAGATACAGAGTATCGATGATCCGCTGTTTATTGACTGCAACACCACTATCAAGGAGGAGGTCTCGGAGGAGATTATTGAACCTGAAGAATTGCCACCACTAGTTACTGTTCCTCCATCTGGTGAATAATTATTTTTCTTGGAATGTAGAGAACAACATACAGACAATATTCTCAAAAAATCCTCAATTAAATCTACAGGGGAGGTTGGGATAAACCGGACACTTGAATTTTTAAAAATGTAAATGAGGGGTTGAAATGTTGATAAAATTTAATATTTTTTTTTCACTACAAAGAATTCTTTCCCTTTGTGACGAGCCTAAACTGAGCTCAATTGATCAAGTTGTTCCTGAGTTGTGAATAATTAAAAAAAGTCTAAAGTGTCCGTTTCAGCCCACCCTCCTCTAGTACTGTCAAAATTTCTCTCAACATTTTCACAAAGTACAGTATTGTAAATTTGGCGCAGTAAAATTAACAGTCAAAGAAGTAATTATCAGATTGAGATATTTATTTTTTATTTGCAGCTCCCAAGCTTAAGGTCGTCAGCAAACTACCAGGGAAGCCAGTGGTAGTTCAGCCAGCTCCTCAGCCAGTTGTCAGCCAGCCGATAAAGATTGCACCCAAGCCTGTAATTCGTATCCAGCCGAAGATTTTGCCTGCACCTCCTCCCCCGCAAAACATTAAACCGAAAAAGATTCTGCCTGGACCGCCTCCCCTCCAGAATGTTTCGACAAAGCGTCTGGTGGTGAAGACAATCTCAGTGCAAAGACCACCAGTGCCACAACCATCTTTGAACCCCCATCACAAGCCAACACCCCACCGCTCCCCAGAGGTAAGATAAAAAAAAAAAAAAGCGAAGAATTTTCTCTAACAAAAGTGTGTCTAGGTCTGCTTGAGATGGGGCTTTCACCACAACAACATGCAGACCAGCTTCCCATCCTTCCTCAACTCTGAGGAGTTCGTCGACGTGACTCTCGCCTGCGAGGGAAAGTCTGTCAAGTGTCACAAAGTCATTCTGTCCTCCTGCAGCGATTACCTAGCAGCATTACTTCGTGAAAACCCCTGTCAGCATCCAATAATCCTCATGAAGGATCTGAAATTTTGGGAAGTTGAGGCTCTCGTTAGGTTCATGTACAAAGGGGAAGTCAATATTTCTCACGACAAGTTGCCACAGCTTCTCAAAGCAGCTGATGCACTCCAGGTCAAGGGACTGGTCAATTTCACTCCTGCACAGGTTAGTGGAAGTAATCAAAGGTTTTGTTTATTTTTATTTTCCTTTGGATAACAGAATTCAGGAGCGAAGTGGTAAAACGGTAAAGTCAATTTTGGGGATTGACCATTGATTGAGTTTTCAATGAATATCTCGGAATCTAAGGGAGATGGCAAAATTTTTGTTATAACCTTTTTTGTAGAGCTGATTGAGAGCTACAACAAATGTCATTACGAAAATTTCGCTATCTCCCTCAGATTCTGAAATATTCATCAAAAACTCAACTGGGAGATGAGTCGACGTGACTCGTTTTACCATTTCGCTACTGAATTGTTTTGACTGTTACTGTTCCCATTAAAAGATGAAAAAAGACATGAATAAAAAACTCCCGTAAAATATTAAGAGATTACTACGAAATTATCACAAAATTGTCATTTTATTCCCTTGGTTTTCTTGACAAAACTCACAAATGTTTGCCAATTTGAAGTTTTCATTGCAGAGTAAGAAGCCAATGCCAGTGACTCCACAGGTGATACGTCAATCTCCACGATCGGTTGGAAATCCCGCAAAGTCTACAGAGATGAAAACCCAGCATCAAGCTCCCAAACCCACGACGAATGTCTCGAATGTGTCAGCGATTCATTCTGCGTCAATCCTGAGACGAGGTATTAAGCGTCCGTTGCAGGTGAAGAAGCAATCAATCGTCTCGAAATATCGTCGGCCTCGTCCAAAGACTCCGCCACCAGTCGCAGAATTATCACCCGAGATAAAGGAGGAAACCCTGGACATACCCCTGGGGGATTCCGACATTTTTCCGGAGACTGAACATTATGAGAATCTCATAATGTTGAATGAGGATAGCCCTCCGGAGGAAAAACCACCTGAACCCCCTGGCGATGGCCTAATGGTATCTCCTCATAACTCTGAAGACATTTCTGACGTTCAGGAGCAAATGGACATGCTGACGGATTTTTTACAACAGGAAAACAGTTTTCTAGAGAAGATGGATGCTGTGGACGATTGTAGTGGACAACCCCCTGGGAGTGAGATCCAATATCACGGGGAACCGGGTGAATTGGATGAAACGGATGGGACATTTAAGCAGAGAACCACTTGATGGAAAGAACATGATACACGACCTAAATATAAATTTTGATAAGGGTAGTTTCGATTGCTAATGAATCGAAAAAACTGAAGAACATGTCTAACAATCGAAAAAAAGTGTCGAGAGAAGTTAAACTGACCGTCTTCCATCGTCAATACCTCCTGACCAAATGATTCAATTGAAATGAGTCACATCTCATTGTAAACTTGAAAAAAATGCCTTGAAGTTGACAAAAAAATCGAAATTTTTCACTCTGCGGTTCCTGAGTTATTGACGATGGAGAGCGGTCCCTTCAACTGATTCCTCTGTATGCATCTAAAATATCAAAAGAACGAGAAACGAATGTCATTTATTTCACGATTAATAAATAATAATTTTTTTTGAAAAAGTGGCTTTAACCCCTCATTGTTGGCACCACTTGTCCGGCGCACGCATCCCCACTGCCGAGTGTTTACGTTTTCGTTCCCAACCAAACAAACGGTTCCTCAGTTTTCCAAAATCATGTGTTAAAAGTACAAAGTTCTGCGATAAATCCGCAACAATGTAAATACTAATATTAATTAATCTATTTACAATATTTATTATGAGTGAATCGGACGATACGGATATTCTCCTGCTGATTCCCCCCGACCTGTTCGCCGTGGCATCCTCAGGATCAGAAGAGAGTTTGGCCAACGGTTGTTGCTCAACCGGGAGTCAAGTGGTTTCAGGTCTCCTCGAGCAAGTGCAATCACTCGAGAGTCGTTTCAAGGGTCTAGAGTCGAAGGAAATCCCCTTCAAGACCCCTCCCATGCCGCACAAGGTTGATTTATTGACGCCCGACACTTTTAACTCGTCCAAGCTCTTCAAGAGTCCCCCCTCGGCCATCAAAAAATTTCACTCCAAACCGCACAACCACTCATCTCCCCTCAGATACGTTCCAACCACAACTTCCAGTAATGATCCCCGGGAGAAACGACATCCTGACATGTTTCCAAAGTACTACACTCGCTCCTCCACAACCTCCGAGCTCAGTAACCTCCACCTCACCGACCCCTTCTCCCCCACAAACTTTAAATCAAATAATTCGTACGACACAAACTCTCTTCTCCCAGCGTTGGACCTAAAAACCGAGGCCAAAGACTTGAATTTTCCCCGGCAAAACACCACGAGAACAGATCCCCTGGGGACGAGTGAATTCTCACAGCTACTGAACAACAGCTCTGGGAATTCACTCCTCGACCGAATGACTGACAGAAAATCCCCGAAAAAGGATCAATTCGCGAAGACGATCCGCGACATATCAAAAATCCACGAAAACTACTCGAAACTGTCGACACCGAGTGAAGCAAACACTGTCAACTCCAGAAACTACAATTTCCCGATAAACTCCGAGTACAATAGATCACTTAGCGACGATAAGAGGGCAGAAGTGGGAGTAAACACGGACTCGACGGATTTTAAAACCCAGAGGTTACTGTCGTTGACCGACTTTTGGGAGCCAGACTCATCCAAGAGTGAAGTTGAAAAATTGAGGATTAAAATTGAGGAGGAAAAATTCAGGAGGGAGCACTGCGAGAAGACAATTCAGGAGCTGCAGAAGAGGCTGTTGGAGCAGCAGGAGAGGGTTGCAGTTGCCATTGGAATCGACAAGGAGAAGAACAGTATTATCCATCAGTACCAATCGATAACCCAGAAATTGAAAAATCAGTTTCAAACTCTCCAGTCGAGCCAGAGGAAGTTGGAGGAGAGCTCAGCGCAATCGAGGGCAAGCCACCAGGTGGAGGTGGAGAGTTTGAGGAACGAAATAAAGCAATTAGGGGAGGAATTGTCGACGTGTCGATCATTGTCCCAAGAGTATCGGGATAAAGTTGATGCGGGAGTGGAGGAGAAACTTCAGTTACTGGCGACCCACGCCAACGAATTGGAGAGCTATAAATCGTTTGTTAAAACGTCGGAGGAGAGGTACGAGAGACTGAAGAGTGATTATGATAAATTAGTGGAGAAGAATAAGGCGGCGGAGGAGGCGTCGTCGGTGGCACAGCAGGATCTCTACCGGGAGAGGTTGAAGGCTGGGGAAATTAGGAGTGAAATGGCTTTGATTCACAAGGCCCTGGACACTTGCGAGGCAGAACTCACGGTTCTGCGTCAGGAGAAGGAGAATCTGCAGCTGAAGCTCAAAGAGGAGGAGAAGAGACGTGCAATTCTAGAGGGAAAGAGGAATAATATTCTGGAGGAGTTGAATGCTGCGAGGAAGTCCGAGGAAATGAGGAGGGAGGAGGCCCAGAGACTCGTCGAGCAGCAGGAGCAGATGCGGGGAGAGCTCAGGGAAATTTATCAGAATCAGGTGGACGACGTCGTCAAGGTGAAGGTGAAGGAGTTTCAGGCGCACTTGGATTCCGCTGAAGCCTCATTCAAGGCTGAACTCGAGGTGAAGCAGAGGGCAATTGCGGAGTGCGCAGCTGGAAAAATAAAAACCATCATCGATAAGCATCGACTTGAGATTAATCTGCTGGAGGAGAAGCACAAAGAGGAGAAGAGGCTTTATGAACTGAGGCTCTCTCAGAATGTCAAGAAGTCAAACTTCTTGGAGGCCAAGTTGAATGCCCAGCAGGCAGCCAAGTCCAGAATTGCCGAGCAGTTGCATTCACTGATGGAGAAGCAGTGGAAGCAGGCAGTGCAGATTATTTCCTCCGGCAATGACGCTAGTTTTGGTAATTCTGATACTTCGAGGGAAATTAGGAGTTTAATGAAGGCCAACGATTTTGATGATGCCGGGGGCATGGAGCCAGTCAAGCTCGGAGTTTCAGCGAATAAAAACTTTTTTTATTCACATCAGGAGCACGACGAGAGTCTCATTGCCTTCACGAATAATGATGAGTCGAGGGAGAAAATCAGAGACTCCAAGGATGATTTGAAAAAGTACATTAAAATGGTAAAAATTAAGTTCTCACTGTTGTTAAGTTTATTGTTGCAGTATGTTCAGATTTTGCGAAACTCGTTCTGTTCATTCGTGATAACTACTGTGTATATTTATAGATCCTCCAAATGCAAGAGTCGAAGAGTTTCTCAGGGACAAACGGCGAGAATGAGTCATCGGTTTCATCGTCTGAATGCAGACAAGTACCACGAAAATACTATACGAAAGCGGATGCTGCCTCCACCAGTGAGAAAACAGTAACTTGGCAGCAGGCAGAGCCTTCGACGGTTTATAATGCAGTATCAATGACACAAGTCGATAATAAACCATCGAAACCACCATGGAAGTGATTTGTTTCTCCTCAAAATACTATTGAATGAATATTTTCATTGTTTTTTACGAATAAAACAATTTGTAATTAATTTTACTTTTCATTCCTGGGTTATTTCATGTTTTCGAGTTGTAATTGGTGAGAGAACGGAAGCGGGGAATGATAGTGAGTATTTTTTTTTCCCATGAAGAGATAAAATTTCGTCAGACGCTGGAGGAATCCGCAGTCGTTGAGGATATTTTATTCATTCACCATGAACGTTGCGAGGGAGTTTGGGGTTTTCGGAGTTTTATGGGTGTTTTTGTGGTCGTCGGAGATTGATTTTGTGAGTGGGGTGTCGTGGAAACCACGGGAAGACAAGACCAAGTGCCCAAAAGTTAAAGGATTATCCCATTTCGATATTTCAGAAGTGAGTGGAAACATTTTTTTCCATTTTATTCACGATTGCACTGCCACAATGACAAAAAAATACGAGAAAAAATAGCATTTTCTTTGGGTTTACTCTTCTCTCTCTTTTTCTGCAACGAGCCATTGCATGCATTTTTCAACAAGTGAGACCTAAAAAATTTCTCCAATTTTATTTCTTCAGTTTGTGGGCTCGTGGAAGGTCATTCAATATTACGCCAGCTCGGAGGAAGCCCTGGCATACAAATGCATGAGAGCAGAATTATTTCTCTCCGAAGACAACGCGGAGATAACAATGAACTTCACGTACAGCTTCGTGGACGATCCCATTAATGAAAAAGTTTTTGGGAATATAACGTGGAAAATTCCTCAGTATCACGAGTCACCGGCCCACTGGGTTCACGCGGAATTTCCCTGTAAGAATATTTTATTCAAGTGTTTTCATCCTAGGGGTTTTGTTAAAATAAAATCTCGTGGGTTCACTCATTTAATATTCCAGACGAAGGGGTCTATAACACGTATGTTTTGGCAACGGATTATAATTCTTGGGCATTACTAATGCATTGTGCGGAGAAGAACAAGAGCCCGAGGTATCTCTCGAGCTTCATTATGAGCCGCAAGAGACGTCTTGGGCAAAATGTTATTTCTTATCTGCGAGAGAAGCTCCCAAGGTGAGAATTTGTTGCACTGTTACTCCCTAATAATGGGAATTTCCATATTCAAATGAACAAATTAACATCTCTTTGTAAATTCGCAATTTTAACAGAATGAAATTACAAAGTGCTTAATTGCTTTTTCAATTGATTTGGATGAAATTATAGATACGATATAGACCTCGAGTACATGTTCCCAATGGAACAGAAGGACTGCAATCACACATCAGAGCGGGCGCACACATTTGGAGCCCTTCCAATGGTGGAAGCAGCCAGAAATCGATACGAGGCCAACGAAAATGCAAATTAAATGATGAAAGTGATATCAAGTATTCTACTAATTAATAAAATCATCAGTGCCAGATGGTTAATCTGTCATATTTCTGGGCTAGTTTTATTAATTCAATTAACAACGTATTATAATAATCTTCATTCTGCTCATTTATAATTACATAATTATAATGAACTGTTTATTGTTTTTTTTTTCTTTAATTTTCTTTAGACCCGTCATCTTTCAACGTTTTATTTTTCAGTTTTAAGCTTAACTTTGTTTTTTTTTTCACCTTTTCAATGTCGTGATATAATTACGCATTTCTCTCATTACGTTGATTCACGATGTTCGTCGCTTTCTAATATATTTTTTGTTTCGTTTTGGATTTAATCGTCAATAATTTTGCATTGTTTTCCTCAACTGTCAGTCATTTTCTAATAAATCACCAGACAATGGCCGCTACAACTTATAATAAAATGTTACAAAACCATTTTATTCCGTTTTTTTTTATTTTTTGGTAATTGGATTTTTCTTGTCATTTAAAATCATTCAATTAAACTCTCATTTTCATTCACACGGCACAATCGTTTTTTTTTTTTGACAAGGTTGGTAATCACTCTTTTTCTTCCATCGTTTTTCCCCTCTCGCCCTATTTTCCGTCGGCATTTTGGTATCAATTAATTCGATAAGTGATTAATTACGCGTCTCTGAAGCCACGTGTGTAGGGCTTTTACACGATTTTTATTTATTATATGAGGTTGACACTATTTGATTTCACATTGTTTTGTCCTACCACAGATTTCTTCAAATTATTTTTACCCTTTTTTATAAAAAATTTTACTTCATCATTCAAGAGCGTCAAAAATTAATTGAGAATCTAGTTGCAGTGCTAATTGGAAAGTGCGACTTTGTTGAAAGATGTCATACCTTTTCGTTTAAATTCTGATTATCCATTAATTTTCGTTCATTTATTCATCTTGTTTATTTACGTTTTTTTTTATTTTTAGGATGTTTTGTCCTTATTTTCGAGTGGTGTTTGATTTGAATTATTCTTCAAATAAATCAGAGAGAAGCGCATAGAGTGGAAAGAAAATTCGATTAATTTACCAACTCGGGAGCATGTGATATTCCGCTCAATGCTGCACTTGACATCGCAAATTTCTTTAAAAATTTAATATACATGCATAATAGTTTCTTTTCTCTACGGTTAATCCTTCTCCAGTAATTACGATCAATATTGCGTGTTTAATTTTGGTTTTCTTTATTTTTAAATACTCCAGTTTTTCTTCCTCCTTAAATTGCTAATGATATATTATGATGAAAATGATAAAATTTCAAAATTCATTCAATAAAAAATCAAATTATAGTTACAACAGCAGATTCAAACGTCATTGATTCTTCATACGTTTTCAAAAATTTACAGTGCTTTCGTAAAATGATTGAGTATTATGCACACATCACTAATATTTCAATTTCTTCGAGCTTCATCCTCTTTGTTTTTTTTTCTTCTTAAAAAGTAATTAATTAATTTGACTGATGATTACATATCTACTTTGAAATATAATTATTGCAATTAATCAGTTCGCTACCAGACGAAGTTCTTCATTTTTTTTATCCCTTCATTCTAATTTTGTTAGTAACATGAGTTCGTGTATAATAGATATAATTATAATCAATCAATCGAGAGATTATCTTTTTATATGCTCTCGCCAAAAATTCATATATTTTAAAAAATCTCTTTTTGATTTCCATGAAAACAAATGAGCCGACAATTTTCTTCAGTCCATCGACATAATTTCCTTCCTCATTCCATCTTATTTTAAAAATCATCTCGAGGCAGCAGTTGATACCGGAAGTATTACAATAATTAGTAATTAAAATAAAGAAACCGGCTCGAAAGAATCCTTGGAAAGATGAATAATGCGAGAATGAGATTAAATTAATTAGAGTTGCAGATTGAATAGTGTACGATGTGAATTCGTGTCTGACAATATTCTTACTGGCTTCGATTCATATTTTATCATTTGTGACGATCCTTGAGAGTAATTAATTAATTAATACTTAACAATCATGAACACACGGCCACGATTGCACTACAAAGCTGTGAACAAGTGAAATACAAGAAATAATAATCATGATTTCTTGATTTCACTCGAATTCACAAAGAATTCACTGAAGTCAGCCCATTTTCAATGTTTAATTTACCTCACGACCTCAACATTTCGTCCGAATTCCCAATTCTCTGCATAAATTTCACCCCCTCCCTCACCCATCAATATTTCAACGACCAATCACCATAAAATGGGCGTAAAAAAAATTCCCCAAAAGCAAGAAAAACCCAAAGTGTTCATCTTTTTTTGTTCACAAGTTTCCCGGGGCTGTCATCACTCTTTCAATTCACTTTACCCTCGGTATTCCCTACAATTCCATGGAAAAAAAACATCTCACTAGATTTAATTTAACTAATAACTTTTTTTTGGTTTACTCTCCTCTCTTTTTCTATGATGAGCCATTGTAGTCTGTGGGATTTTTCGATGGAGACCGCTGTCAGTAGACCCACCTGACAGGCGTCCACTGCGGTGTTTTCTGTATTCGCTCGATCGCCGCTTCCAATTGGCCAATCGTCTCCTCGATATCATCATTAACGATTGTGAAATCGAAAAAATGACCGTACGATTGTTTCAGAAGGTCCGACTCCCTTCCGAGTCTCTCGAGACTGCCATCGTACTGCAATTATCAGTTTACAGATTTATTCGAGGACGAAAAAATTAATTGATGGAAATAATCAATAGTCAAGGGAAATAGTAACGTACATCGTTCATATTTTGAACCACTGGTGCGGCGATAAATACAACGTAGGGTGCAAATTCAGCTGTTCGTAAAATTTTCAATGCCTGGGGCTCAACATCCAGGATTGCCATTTTTCCCTCCTCATGGATTTTCCTAATTGTCTCTAATTTTGTTCCATACATAGCTTCCTCATGAGTTCCTTCAATATTTCAAATAACGAGGATTAATTATCTGTTTAGTTGTGTCTCGAATTTTCGACAAATATCTCATCATATATTCCGAGATATTAATTGAAAACTGACCAATAGTCAAATCGACTTCGCTAACAGAGGACTTACCGTACTCTAGATACTCATTAGCACTGATATCCGCCATCATTTCGTCGTGAGAGACGAAATAATAATTGCGACCATTTTCTTCGTCATTTCGTGGAGGCCTCGTTGTATCTAAATAATCGACCGAAGAAGTTTATTCATTAATGGATCTAGTATTTCACAAAAACAATTCGACCACTGAATTTCAACGTGAAATTATTAAATTAAATGGCTATTGAAGATACTAACGTGGAATAGGATAGGCATATTTATCAGGATGCTTGGAGATAATGGCATTTTTAATATGCCGACGACCAACACCGTGAGCCCCGAGGAGTACAAGGGTTTTGCGTTGGAAGGCTTCGTCTAGAAACAACGAGTTACGAGTTACGAGTTAAAAAAGCCCCTGAAATTTTCACTGAAAACATTGTGACAATTGAATGCAAATACTCACGAGGTACTTTAACGACCTCCTCGTAAGTGACCAGATCCAGCTGATCAAAAACAGCGTTGTGCTTGGCAAGGTACTTATCCTTATACTGTTTTTTCTTTCGGCCAAAAATTGAGCAATTGACTGGAGTACCAACAAATTAAAAAATCAATCATCCATTACTGTTATTTCAATGAATTGAGTAATGCTGCTAATAGGCTTGTTAATTCGATATATTGGGTTCATTGATAATGCAGTGCAGTTGGAAATTACTTTCATACATTTGATGCATCGAAGCACTGATATATTATTTTTGTATTATTTTATCTAGTGTATGACATGCTTGCATCGCTGGCTCTCTCGATCCTCAATAAACTGGTGAAGAAATAAGATGAGTAAAAAACACATGGTGAATGGATAAAAAATGTAAATTGATTATTAAATGGAGAAATAAAACTCACTATAGAGTGATAAAATGGAAGTGAAGTTCCAGCAGGTCACAATAAATAATAATAAAGATTCGATGCATGAGTTGAATGCGATGAGAGTGGGAGGAGAATATCGTGCCATATTTTTTTACCTAAGGGAGAGGGAGAGAATGTAGGTTGAACGTTCTGTATGCATTCATCTCGATAATTATTCATAGAATTGTTCTAATGGTGATATAAAAGTGAGGAAAAAAATATGTTAATAAATACTCCCTACGTTCTTTTTACTCTTTCTAATTTGGAAGTTATTAAAAGTTCTTTGGATTCTACTCCCGTTCTTTTGCTAAAAAATTTCTATGCCTGTGATTTTTTTTTCTCTTCTCGTTGTTTTATCTTTTCTTTAGCTGCAGGCAGAATTTTTTCGTACCTGTCGAGCTGTCACAGCCCTCGGTGTGAGGAGAACAGCCGCCCTCTCCTTCTGCATCTAAGCTCGCATAACATAGAATAATATAATCATTACTACTAATTCTCTTTTAATTGAAAAACTCTAATTTAAAATCCTGCAAATACTGGAAATCAAGCCCCTATATATTGTTGAGCTGCAATTACTCATTTGTAGTCGAATCAAATATTATCATCCCCTCATTCATTAAAATATTGACCTCTTGTCAATAGCACTGAACTGGAGTATAAATTTCGAAAAAGCTGATGATGAATTAGTAACGATTTAATGATGCATTTTGTTAGTAACGAAGTGATCACCCATGCGATGTATCGAAATGCAATCCGAGTGTTGTGAAAATTTATTACCCATCCTGTATCGTTAAATGGTTTTATAATGGGTTGATGCTTTGGTGAAAAAAAAGTGATACCAATCTCGGATTAAAGAGAAGCAGTTGAGCACAGGGTGCGATCTGCTGGAACAAGTATACCGCTCGTTATTTTATCCTATTTCCTTTTTCTTTTCAACATTCAGTTATTTCATTCAAATGAATCTGAAACCTATGAAGAAATGGCGGAAGTTGTTTGCACCTCCCCTGGGGCAATGATTCTGCAGCAAAGTGGAATGAGAATGTTTTTCTCAATTCGCTGCAGAATAAATGATTAACGCTATTGTTTTGGAGTTTCGAGGAGTTTTTCTTACCTTGTTCCTGCTTATTCTTCTTCATAGCCATGCAAGCAGCTCTCCACTCTTGCAATTCTGAGGATGGTATGAGACCAGCTGAGCCAGCGGCATTGTCTTTCCTCGCCTGCCACCAATGATGATCGTCCTTGCTAATTATTTGCAGTATATCTCCAGTTTTAAATGCAATGCCAGCTTGGGCACACGGTATGTGCTCGTCCTCGAGAGGATCGTAATCGAACTGCGCTCGAACGAATATCTGTGACAGACATTCGTTGAATATTACCATGAATATGTCTAATTGCTGTCGATTTTTCAAGTTGGGGACAATTATAACACTCAATTGTTCGACTTTGAAATTCCTCAAGAAGAATTTATTTCTCTCTAGAATGATGCATAATAAGCTGAAGCATTTATTTATGTTTTTTTATTGCTGTTCCACGAAAATTGGGTTTGAGGACTGGAAATATTCAGTGAATGGCGAGTGATGGGTGATGTTTTCGGGGAAATGTCATACCTTGATCAATTGTTGACCTTATCTATTTTTAAAAAATTGCATTTTTAATATAATTATCGAGTGAATACAACAGCAGGATTTGACCTAGATTTTTTACTCTACGTGCTAAATGCCAATATTTACTTGATTGTTATTTCCGTGTCAATGAGGGATAAAATCGCACTGGTAAATGGAATTATATGCGAGAATCATGAGGAAAAGTCAAGGAAATATTTTATCACCATTCAATTGTATGAATGAAATGCATTAGTTATCAGATAGTTGGAAAACTCGTTGAAAAAGGTATTTTTTACTAACTATTGAAATAGAATGACCTCTCAAGTATCATCTGAAAAGGGGAATTATCCCGGCTATGCAATGTGACCATTGTCACTCTCGCCATTTCCAGGATATTAGGTAAAAATAGTGATGAAAAATTTCACGAGACTCTCCATATGCATTATGCGATAACATTATTACGAAGAAAAACCGTAAAGGTCACTTTTTCAACCCGGAGTAACATTGAAAAGTGCAGCGCTGGGAGAATGCCTCGGGTCTACATGAATAAACGTTAAATTTAATTAGTCCTCTACAACTCTTTTCTCTCAACGTCTTATTCGTTTATTTATCCTGTGACTAGGCCGCATGCCAGGTACTCATTGAATTTCTCATTGCGTGTATATACATCATTAAATTAAATATCTATCTATTGAAAATAACAAAATAGTGTCGATGATATATTATAAATCGTGTACGAAATATCTAACGAAAACGCACCAATTGACAAATAAAAATATTTATACAATCGATTGATTGCTTTATTTTTGGTGATAAATTTGGGTAAATATGCAGGTACAGGTATATAACGCATTAGCTCTCTAACTACAGCAGTCCAATCACACCAGATCAAGTGGCGGTACTTACTAATACTGGCAGAGGCCTAATCCTGAACAACTAGATTGTTGAAAAACAGAAAGAAAAAGTATGTGGTCATTATTTAGTTGATGATTTAATTTTCTCTGTTCAGTTAACTCGAGGAATTATAAACTTGTTTTAGTCCTCATAACTAAGTCTGGATTATTCTAGTTGCTGGATCAACTTTTACACGTAACACGCGCCTAATTTCACTGCTGATAATTCATTGACAATAATTACAGTGTTTCTAAGGGGATCAAGTACGTGTGGAGGTTTTTCTTTTAGAACATCAATGACAACTAGAGTGATTCTCATTACGTGGAGGGATCTAATTTTTTATGCACCAAAGATACTGAGTAATTAAATATAGTGAAGGGAATAGAATGAAAAAAAAAAGGTATCGACAACTCGTCTGGTGGACTGACTGCTGCCACTGCAGTTGTATCTGCTCTGTTGCTGACGATGATTTTATTACTCATTTTCTAGCTCATGTTGAGTGAAGGCATGTATATACAGCTTTCAGTTACTCAGAATTTAGCCTACCGCATTGTTGCTAATTCATGTGGAAATGATGATGATATAAAATTGCAGATGAATGAATAGTCGATGAAAAATTTCAATGAACGAGTTTTGACCACTGCCAGATTACGGAATTTAATGAAAAATTATATTTTTAGAATTTCAAGCGGTTACGTTCAGATAGCAGAGAAATGAAAACAGGTACTTGCATGCCATTATTTTAAAGTTTTCTCGTGTGGAATAAAAAGATGAATTAATCATTGTTTTTGTCGTGTTTTTATGCGGAAAAATGAAAATTGTGGACGATGGATGGAGAATAATGGAAATGCGTATAGCTCTGGAAAACTTTGTTTTAATCTCAACGAATAATTTATCATTATTTTATTCCACAAACCGATTTTTGGTTGTATTCAGAATTTTTATAACCGCTTACTGTTTTTATTGAAACAGGAATTTCATCGGATTCATCAAATTTTTTGAATTGAAGAGAAACATAAAAAAATAAAGTCAATAACGACAAAATATAGACAGGGCTTTTATGGTGGGCTTGGATGTGGATTTTGGGGCTTACTTGTACCTCGCAGGGGGGCGGTGCAATCCTGTACGATGGCAGTATTTTGAATGTCACTGATCCTCTCGCCTCACGCTGTGAAAGTAATAAAATCATTTGACCACTTGAAATTAATCAAATTGGACAGTGACATTGACATTCGATTTAGGGGGAAGAAAATTGAATTTCACATTTCACTGAAAATTCAAAGAAACCCTGAATTTAAAAAAAAAAACAATTCTTTGAATGAAATTTTCTAAAGCGAATTTGATGTTCAATTATTGGAAGGTGTGATAGTGATAATTAATTTAAACGATATTAATTCGATATTAATTCACCGGGGAATAGCTATTGACACCGAAACTTGGTATTACAAACATTCCCGTGTGATTTCCGGCTGGATTCCCGTGGTTTGCCACCATAGATTCCCCAGATTCCCTAGTTACCCTTTTTTCAATAAACCATCACCTCAGGTTATCCAGATAGGAATCCACCTGGGAATTTTCGTTATGCAGGTGATAATCGATTTTGCACGCCTGTTTGCCCACATGAATTTTTGTCATTCAATTAACTACAATCGGGGTAATTTACATCGACTGATGGAATTCACAGAAATTTCATTGTGAAACGTTGAAAATTGGAGCACATTATTGGAAACAAGTGGGAAATTGCCGATGTATAGGATATAGTATAGCTTTTTTTGCTAATAAATTAGCAATATGCTTCCGAATGGTCATGTTGCATTTTTTTTCTTCCGTATACGATTTATATTTTACTTTATTTCATTAAATTGAATGAGTTTCTTTTCAATCAATTGTGTCAAATTTTCTCTTCAGTTGAATTTTATAATTATTATTATTCTTATTACTATTTTCTCTTATAGGACTTTTATTCATTTATTAATTTTTTTTCATTATTCTTTCATCACTCTCATTGTTCCTTTGTAGCATTCATTTTA
Organism: Diachasma alloeum; assembly: GCF_001412515.2. Taxonomy (NCBI): domain Eukaryota; kingdom Metazoa; phylum Arthropoda; class Insecta; order Hymenoptera; family Braconidae; genus Diachasma; species Diachasma alloeum. The sequence continues at coordinate 4,246,084 of NW_021680344.1, forward strand.
TAAGCTACATTTCATGTTTTCATTTCGCTTTTATATTTTCATTGAATTGTTTTCTAGCTATTACAATTGGCTTCTTTCAGAGCTCTGCATGTAACAGGTTTGTCGTTTCCATAAGCCACGTGTAGGTTATCGCTGTGGATTATTATGAATATAGTTAAATGCATTATAATAATCGCAATTTGGTCAATAATATGAAACAAGAATGATTCACTCTTGGAGTGATTAACCATGAAAAAACTAATTTTCGGGGAAACTGATGAAAAATTTGAAATTTCTGAAGATTATCATAAAAAAATTACATCAACGGAGGCAGTTATCGTCACCATCGTTCAACTTCCACTTAAGGGCATCAATACAAACATTTCAAGCCATGATACAATTCATTCGAAGCTAGGAATCCAAAAATATTTGCGGAATTCTGATTTTAAGAAAAAAATTTGCAAATTTTCACAAAAATCACAGTAACGATTACTGTTATCATCTTCATCTTCGAACTCGGTCGAAAGGGTATCTCAACATTTTTTTTAAGCCGTTATTTAATGAATTTGAAACATTTTTTTAGTTATCGTAAAAAAAACGATTTTTGAAAAAATTCGAAAATTTAAAAAACGCGTTAATGAATTGAATTTCAATTAATGGCAGTAGATGGGACTCAGTGAGACCTACATTTGAAAAAAAAAAGATTGAATACCATTGTGAACTGGCGAATAATTGAAGAAAAAGTTTGTTACATACGTACACACGTAAGGACGCGGTCTAAAAATTGCATTTCCGGACTTTTTGGATCATAATGAGTTGATATAACACAAAAAATTGAAAACTTAAATTTGGTCGATTACAATGCTTCCATTCGGAAACAAAAATTGAAATTTCATGGAAAATTGCCTAGTAATCTCAGTAGAGTGGCGTAGAATTCAATTTTCAACGAAAATTTAGTGAAATGTCTTCGGAAATAATAATGTAATGCAAATTTCCAACAAATGCATCGCAAATGACAGCTAAAAATACTCACGAGCATTTTTTGTAGTGCATTGACGGACTGATTGGCGACTGGAATTCCATTAATTTCTTTGATCTCATCGAGAACGTGAAGAGTCGCCTGTCTGTGAATCATTCCACCGTGCATTATTCGTGCTACCACGCATTTACCATCTTCATTCATTTTTAGTGTAATCCCCTGGGCGCATAAAAAACACGGAATTGGAAAATTTATTATCTCGTCGATAGTGAGAGACAGTGTAATGGATGAAAGTTGTTGGACGGTAATCATGATTTACAGTCTAAAATGATGAAAATCCTCACCATAGGTTCATCAGTATTTTTTTGAAATTGCACTAGTCTAACCCGCGTGACATTCTCCACATCCATATCTCCATTTTGCCCCTCAATGTCGTCACTCCCATTGAGATAGGGTAGTAAGGGTGGTGGGGTGACTCTTGATGCTCCCTCACCGTAAACTTCATGGCCCGCTACGTCGTGTGCCTGTAGAAGTGTCTAAACAACCCCGCAAAAGAGCAAGAGAAGAGATAAAGTGAGAAAAACAAGTGACGAAGAAAAAAAGTCAATTAATTAAAGATTCATCAACTATAATTTCAGAGTCAGGGGAAATTGGGAACGTGACTTTGATGAATTGAGGGTAACGGGTGAAAGTTATTCAGGGTTGAAAACTTGCTGGGACAGATTCAAAGGCCTCTGTATGTAAACTGCAACTCGAGGAGGTACAAGATTTGTGAAACAAAGTGATGTATAATACAACAAGGCGAAACGCCAAAAGATCCCCCATTCGAGTTTACCGCAACCGTGCGACTGCGCTTTAACAATCGCCCGTACGCAATATACTCTTCCCTATCTGGGACGAACTTGTAAGCCACCGGTTTTTCGCCAACTATACGTATATGTATGCCCCAACGGTTTGCTCCAGTGATCAATCAATAACTAGCCAATATTTTCGGTGGAAATTTTATTCGAGTGGAGTATTAGGAGGGGATAAAATATTCGTCCATAATGGGTAAGAAATGGTTATCCCTCTGTGCCCCTCATAAATAGAGAGGATAAAACTTTTTTTTTTTTTTTGAAAAAAAGGGAAGAAGAGTAGACGTACTATAAACGTGGGAGATGGATAAGAGAGAGGGAATACAAGCGCTCTGTCTACTAGCGGGCATCATTGACGGTGATCACTATGAATGATCAACGTACGACAAACTTCTCCCCTAAATTTAACAATAAGAATAATCAATGGACTAAATAAACTCATTTTTCATCACCTCTAAAAGTGCCTCTACGACTTTCTATCTAATCTCAAGATCCCTATGTTCTAGAATAAAATCATAAGACTGGACTAGTAAAATTGATGATCATCTAAAAACCAATGCCAGTATTATTCACTGATGTTTACCTGATGGCCATGACAATCTGGTAAGCCATTTGGAAACTTGAAACGAAATGGACTGTGAACCGGGCAATTAATTCGCAAATGATTATCGACGTTGAATGGCAAAGGTTGATGATTATGAGATCCAAAAATAACGGAATCCATTGGCAATGGCCGAGCAGGTTGATGCTCGAGCGATCTGCATGACCAATTTAATGGGCGATGATCCAGTGGTCGACCAGGTGTATTAGCAATAGCTCTCGCATGATGGGCTTCGTGTCCACAATAATCTAATAGCTGTGGTACATGATCAACTGAGCGACATCCGTGATCATGAGAGAAATGATGATCTTTGGGTCTTCCATTGTGATCTACTAATCTGCATGGATGATCAATGGCGCGTTGATAATAATCACTGCCACGAAAATATGCGCTATCTATTGATCTTGGCTGTTCAGTGCATATATTCGGCTCAATCTGATGATGTTCATGCCTCATTGATGATTCAGGGCTTGTCATACTACTCATGTGTTCGTGTACTATTGACTGTCTACCCGAGTCCATTGATCTCATTGATTCCATTGATCTCATTGTATCCATTGATCTCATAACATGATCAATAGGCCGTGTTGGTAATGGATCTGATGAATTGCATCCTCGTGTCCAGCATTTTCCAACGCTGTTATCACAAACACTCCCACTAACACTCGCTGCATAGTTGGGGTGACTTTGTGGCCCCCAACCACCTCCATGGAAATCCATCAGACCTCAAAGATTTTTTCCTTTCTCAAGGGTTTTTTACTATTATTCTCTATGGTTTCTCTTTTCTCCACACTTTTTTTGTTCCCTCCTCACGAAAAAGGTGTAATGTTAAATATTAATGAGTTCAGTCTGGCGGTAATGCATGTTTGCGTACTGCGGAGTATTGAGATTCACATGTACACATTCGTACACCCTCCCACTCACACGCCTACACGTTATAAACACGCTGTGCATTTTTGATTGAGACTATGCACAACTCACCTCAATTATTTTTCTTTTTCAAAAATTAATCTCTCTCTCTCGCGCTTTCTCTCTCTCTCCTTCTCTTTCTCTCTCTCTCTATTTCTTTTTCTCTCTTCATTCGTAGTACTCAATCACTGGTTAATTATTTTTTCATTCATATACCCTTAATATATTTAATGGTAATTGTTTTACGAAAATAATTCAAATAAAAGCCTTTTATTTACGTTAGAAAAGTCATGTTACGCATTTAGCTTTAATGTACAATTGTCTGTAGAACCGTAATCGATACATCACAGTATTAATCGTGACATTAGTTACATTATCAATCATTTTAAAATAGATATATATGTGGGGATTATTTGGAATGTTTAAGTGTGTTTCGATAGAGACAGACGCGAAATAAATGATAGAAGAAAGGGGAAAATGTACGAGTCGAGTGCAGCAGCAACGAGACACCGACACATCTCGATGCCGCGCTCCCCAGCACTGCGAGGTAATGTTGAGTTGTACCTCAGTCGCGCAGTCTCCGGCTGTTTCGCGCAAAACCCCAGGGGGTTTACTCCCCTACTCATCGTCCCTATCTATCCCTCTCGCTCGCCCTCTCCCTCTCTCTTTTACCCCTTACGTTTATGTATGTTACATCATTTCTCCTACCACCGTCGAGAGCTTTCCTAGCGTCGCACTCGTGCCGGCGTCTGGACCGCAACGCTATACCCGCATCCACCCACCCCTCATCCAGTCCTATTGCGCACCCCCTACTTTCCTCTCTCTCCTCTCCTCTCTGACTACCATTTCTCTTCAATTAATATATTGGTCTCTTTCTAAACCCCGACACGGCCATCTCGTCGATTTCCTTCATTTCTGCCCTACTCTCGTTTTTCACCGATCTGCGCGCCACGTCGTGTCGCAACATCCAACGGGATTCTTCGAATTCCATCTACCCCTATCTCTCCTTCTTATTTTTTATTTATTTCAAGTAGGAGAGAGTGGGGTAAAACGGCCCCTTTTGATTTTTTCAAAAATGGTAACAGCTCATTCAATTTTACATAAAATGGAATAATTTTATTTCCATGGAAAATACACTTCTTCCCCTTCAGAATGAGCCGAGACTGATCTCAATTAATGAATTTGTTTCTGAGTTATGAGTATCACAAAAAAAGTCAAAAGGGGCCGTTTTACCCCACTCTTCCTTACTTTCTTCCGCCGTTTGAATTCTCTCGGAGTTGAAATTTCGTGCTTTTCGCTTTTTTTTTGCCCTCCATCAATTGCAGATGGGTCTCGGCAATTTGGGAGACATTCTCAAACTTGGGAGATGGAAAAGTATTGAGGCATTTGTTTTATTGTCATTTTCAGGGCGGCAGGAGCTCCTGCTTGAGGCATTTTTTATGAATAATTTTCAAATCAGGGTTTATCGTGGAGGAGGGACAGGTTAAGGACGTTGTTGGTAGATACCAGCGCTTGCGTACTTCATCCCACCCATATTGAAATATGTAGGGCATTGATAGAGATACAGACGCAGACGCAGACAGGGATACTAAATAACTCACACACGATGCTGCATTTTTTTTACTCTCATTCTTTTGGCAAGTGTAATTTTCCAAACGAATGTACTCGAAAAATTTTGTTAATAGAAAACTTTGTTTCTCAACAAGCGTTCTCCTAACTTTTATTGTGGAGAGCAGGAGGGGGGGAGGGGAGGGGTAGGGAATTTCAATGGGTTGAAGAGTAATTGAGAGTATTTTTTGTCCCGTCTGATGAAACGAGGATTACGACTACTTGAACTCGGCGATTTATGAAAAATTGAGTGGATAAGAAATAAAAAATGTATCTTTTGTTTATTCTCGAGGTAAATATTTACCTTGAAACGATGCCTCTGGTATTCCTTGATGAATGAGAGATAGTATTTGTATACGTGTAATGGTAGGGAGCGTTTTGTCTCCTCACCAATCCAGCGTTGTGTTAAGTCAAGGCCGGGTGGTCTTGGTACTCGTGATACTGTTGTCGTTGTTGTTGGCAATTTTTGTGGCTTTTGTTTTTCAGTCTCTCTCGAGTCATAATGACAAGTTGTTGAGCATGGCGATTGTGTGAGATAAAAATCCGAGGTATTTGAGGGTGGATATGAGTGATGATGGTGATAACGGTGATAATTAGATGTTGATGATGAACGCCAATCAAAACGATTAAATGGCACTGGTGTTGTTTCAGCTGAACGCGAACGATGCGACTCGTGACAGAGTGATAGATGTGAGGTATGTAGACAGGTTGACAACAGTGCACAATGCTGCAGTGTCAGTACTGGCCTAAGGCATTTTCTGCATGATGGATATACGTGGGGATTCCATGTGTGGTAGCAGCATCCCGGCGACCTGGAGCCTATTGGATCCCTGGTCGCAGGGTAATTCATGATGAAACTCACATTTCATCAATTTATTTTATCGTCCGCTTGGCCTTTCCACTTTTATGTCACATTGTCTGCCATATTTATGGCCTTAAAGGGCTTTAAGCTGTCTGCATTACTCTGAGTTTGAGTGTCTGTTCGTTTAGCACTTCATGAACGGTTCAAGTGGCATCTTGAAAACTTTTCAAGATTCGTTATTCTTCAGGACTTGATCGATTTATTTTACCAACTTTCGACGAGTTTATGAGGGCTTTTTTTCATCAGCGGTGAACACCCCTGGGGGCGGGGATTTTCACTGTTGATTCGAAAAATTTTGATAATTTTTTTTACTTTGAATTGAAAAATAACCATGCGCGTATTCTTCTCGTACCTAGCAACGGTTGCCTAACAACCAACTCACCTAGCGACCACTACCGAGCTACCATTGCCCATGGCAACGAATTCTACATGTGTGAGTTCGCTATTGTCAAGAGTTAGTTTTTCGTTTTTTCCTAACTATACGCTTCCTTTGGAATACCCTTTTCTCGGGCAAATTAAAGCCGAACCATTCATATTGTGGGTGAAATTTCACCTCAATTCCCTGCGTTTTGCAAATTTTTTTCATGTACTCGTTTGAATTTACAAATCAAGTCGGTGAAAATTGAGGGGTACTTGAGATTACAAGAGTTTCAAAGTAAACTTAATGATAAGTGGGTACAGGTGAAAAGCGAGGAACAATTGAGGTGCGGAGAGAGGGGGTGGGTGAATGACCCACAGAGTCACGTGGAAGTCCTCTCGCACACAACAAACATGTTATCCCATTAAAAATTTTGACAACTCGATTGAATTTGTTTTTACAACTCGAGGCTGACTGTTAATTGCATTTCGCTGACAAAAAGTTTTAATTAAAATTCACCAGATGAATTCTAACGATAAAAAATAATGATTCAACGGCGAAGGATGGATCATTTTCAATTTGTTCCACACATATGGATCTAGATATTCGTTACCTAGGTGAATAAAAATGAACCGTTTTAAATTTGAGAATTCAACTCTCGAGGATTAAATTCACATTCATAGAGACAATGTCTGGCTACTGCATCACGCGGCCGGCAATAGCACGAGGGATTAAAATGCCTCGACGTCATCGTTATCAGCGAAAATAAATGAGTGAAGTAGCTGTGTTTAATGACAAATAAGGTGAATATGACGGTATTATTTGACGTAAATTGCAAACGCACGACGTTCACGGACAACGGTCTGCAGTAAACTAGCGGCAATCCCTATCCCCGGTGGTACCCCTTCTCCACACATTTGTGCTCCACCTCCAAACGTCACTTCCGTTTTTACCCGACCCCTTTCTTCTCTCCCTCCCACCCCCGGTTGCTTCCACTCTTCTACCCCTTGCCCACGTCCGCCTACCCAGAACGCTACGCAGCCGCTCGCGAGACCCAGCGTGACAACTCACAAGTCAAGTGGATGCCAACACTTTCAGTCATTGAAAATGAAAAAAAAAACATGTTGAAGAAAAGGGAGGAAATTTCTGCTTTGATTCAGCCCACGAAACATTTTCGTGCAACAGTTGAGAGCTGGAGATGATATTCAAAGGACAATATCTTATAAATAGATATGGCAAAAGGGTAGGGAGACAATTTCAACGGAAAACCAATTAGTGACCGATAAAATTCAAGGAACAGGAAGGTAACATCCAAGAGTTATGAGCGAAGCTTCAATGATTGACCTTACCTTCATGTGTGGTTGATTGAGCAGCTCCTGAAGTTCCCTCAGGTCACATCGATCAAGGTTCCTAAATGCCATGAGTTCAGCCTCACGCAAAAATTCCTCAACTTCTCGTAAACGGTGTACGGCATCAGTGGGAGGTGGTCGGGTTGGCGTTGATACTTTTGTCGAAATTTTGTCATACAGCTATAATAAAAACAAGGGGATTAGAGAGGAGTAATCATCATTCGCCGGATTCTTTATTTCATCCATTCATCTCCCTCGGTTCCTCAAACTCACTAGTAAATTTCCGATCTCAAATAAATCATACGCCAAATTGATATCGGCGATGGACATTAATTGAGTCAATTGCATCTTTCTCAGTGGACATTGAGCATCATCATCGAGGCCTTACTCTCATGATTTTGATTTTTCGTTGAGAATGTCGACGGAAGGGAGAGGACAATCGGCGATTAATAATATCTGGTAAATGTTTCCTTATTTTGCTACGCAACTTGTTCGCGACTGTTCTAGGATCCAGGTGGGGTTTGCTTGAATCTACGGAGGACCTCGGGGAGTATATAATTGCAAACGCGCAAGCTCCAGGACCGATCGATTTCCACACTGATGATCGTCTGTCTGTTTATATGTTCATTCGCATGGACCAAAAAAATTGAGCAGATGTCTGCACTGGACACTTGGCTCATGAATTTATATCCAGAATCATTCAATTTTCAGGAAAGAAAGCAAGGGAGTGACTTCTCATTTAAGGGAAATTAAATTACCGAGATACCTTGAAATACATCATTAATCAGAATTAGGGTATTGAATAACCAGGGAATTTTCTCATGTCCACACGCTGTGAAAATCTCATCACTGGGAATTATGCCCATTTGTGATTTTAATAAATGCCGAGTAAATATTCATGTTTTAATTGGAAAATCCCTGATTTCAATTTCCCATGAATTCTGGTTGAAACCAGGAATGTAATTTACCTCAAGAATTCTCCGGAGCCAGTAGTCATCCACAGCTGACAAAATTTCGAGGGGCGTTAATCTACTGCTCTCTTGCAATATTTCAATGTCATCTAAAGACTCTAAAATTTGAGCCACAGCCTCTGAAAAATAAATTCCACCGTGAGACAATGTTTACCGATATTTATAATTTTTTAAATAACAAACTTATTCACCTGTTGTGCAGACGTCATCATCACCGACATCCAAAAAACTATCACCATTCATATCCGAATGCCACTTTGGTGAGGAGACAGCTGCTTTAACGGCCTCCTTCAGTTTTCTTCTAGCATTAAATTTTTTGAGTTCATCTATTGTTTCACTTAAATGTACACGAGCTGCACCCTTGTCTCTGTCACGTAGCCACTTGTGATTGAGAACCTCCTGAATCGTGATACGATTGTTGGGATTTTTTACGAGCATTCGTTCTATCAAATCCTTAGCTGGTCCGCTGATGTTATCCCATGTGGGAGTGTCCGTCTGAAGAAGATTAAGAAGACAAATCGAAAAACAAGCTCTTGCTCACAATGAATTCTGCTGTCAAGCAGAATAAGCTCATTAATTTTTCGAAATTATTGTCTTATTCTTTTGTTCAACAGAATTGAAAAATCAAATGACATTTATGTAATTTTTGAGAATTTTCTGACTTGTACAAATCCTTTCTCAATCGACAGCCTCAAGCGATCCCCAGAACCGATGAAGGGCATTGTACCAGTGAGAAGAATGTGAAGGAGAACCCCAGCAGCCCACACATCACCGGATTTACCATATCTTCGTAACTGCACGACTTCGGGTGCCATAAAGTGAGGAGCTCCCACTCTCCCTGATGTCCAGTTGGCAAACAATTGAAACAAATAAAACTCACCACAATCAAACCCTTGAAATTGTTCCCCGAGGAGTAAAAAATGGGAAAGAAATTGAAAATGCCACGAAATTAAAGAAAACAGAAATTATAGTCTTCTTTTTGAAAAAATTGTACTGTGTGGAAGAATGTGAATTCTGGGGGAATACTCATAGTTAAAACAGTCATTATTTCAAGCATTTATAATGCAGTGATGATTATTACTATTCAATGACGAAGTGGTTGTCATCATTGGTGAATTTATTGTACCGAGAGAAGAGTTTAGTCTTCAGAGGAAATTTTTTCAAATCACTTTATCTCAATGCAAAATTCTTGACGCATGAGAGAATATTTTCATCTCGAAATTAAATTGTTCTCTCAGTGTATTAAAACAACGTGGTGAGGACTAATCTGTATAAAATAGTGTGTGTTTCGGGCATATGTGAGAATATTTGCTGCAAGGTAAAAAAATGGGTTAAATATCATCATCAGAGGCGTCATGTCAACTTGAAGAAATTATGTGCTGTATCGTATTCCATCCGATATTAATATTCATTATTCCGTTAGATGAGGGGAGGTAGGGGATTAGTCAATGTAACTCCAGTGAATTAGTACATATGAATAAAATAGTATTAAAGCGCTATGAGTGGGGGAGTTAGTAACAAGCAGGCAAGCAGTGGGATCAAACCAAATAATGAACTGCTTCATAGCTGTGAGAGATAAGCGACTTGTGGTACAGAGATGTTGGAGTTTTATCCATTAGTTTAATCAGAGTGGAAAAAAAGATTTCTTTCAGTCCTCATATTGAGCAAAGCATCTATTCTTCTTATTTGTATCTAGTTGAATCGACTGAGAAAAGGATATCTTTTTTTTTGAGTTGGTAGCACGTGTGAGAGCAAATTACTTATTATGGGTCCTACGGAAAAACTTTATCGGTTGTTATTGACGTTTAGTTTTAAGTGAAGCTTACCCTCACTGTCGGCCTTCAAGTACAGCTGCCCCTTTGGGCTCAGATACTGTCGATACTCGGTCGTGTAAGTCTCTGCATTCATTTAAACGAAATTTGTAGGTATAAAATATTGTACATCTTACGTCTAAATATGGGACGCCAAAATGTGATTAACTATTTCAACATGTCTTCAATGTTTTTTTCAACAATATTTATACTGTGTTTGAACTTTCTTAAGAGTTGGCCACTTTATGGCATGTGTCAAGTGTAATGGGAAGATTCGAGTTTATAGACCCCTAAATGCTTCAGGTGAATCATTAGTACCTCCGTAGTAGTTTCATAGTTGAGCACGAGAAAAAAAATATAGTGAAAATAAAGAAAATGAAATTTCCAGTGAAATAAAAGGACGTCTTAATCAGTGAAAACAAACGCACCGACGCCATTATTTTGTGGAGCTGGCAGTTGCATTGCTACACCGAAGCCTCGCAATTTAACCGGGGCTGAATTTTCTTTTCCAGCTAGAAGGGCACACTGTGGTTTTATGTCTCGGTGAATGATGTCGTTTTCGTGGCAATAACGCAGGGCTTCGAGGATTTGTCGCATGTAGTGACTGAAAAGGGAGGAAAAATTTATTTTTATAAAGCATGTTGTACATGCTTGCATGTTGTACATGCTTGCATGTTGTACATGCTTCACTTGTATATTCAGGATTTTAGGATTCTTTTTTACGGTACTTTACCTAGCTACTGCCTCGCTGTAAACAAATCCAGCTGAGGCACGTCTCACGACTTCAAAGCAGAGATCAGGTCCATCCATGCTGGAAAAGGAGGCAATTTAAAATATTAAATAGCAATTTTTTGTGGATTTAGTTAGTCTCATTCTGAATTATAGATCTGTTGGAGTTTCTCGGAAATGTGAATTTCATATAAAAATGCACTCATCCAACAAGAGGTCTCTTTTCATCCATTAATCCTTGAAAATTGTCACATCTCGAGGACTAATAGACGTAAAAGCTTCTCCCTGTTGTGATCTGGAGGGAAAATCTCTCTCGCTTAGCTCCAGAAGGCCCTATTAATTAATCAAATAAATTTGTTTCATTCAATTAGGAGTTTATACTCACTACTCGAACACCATATAGAGCATTCCTTCCGAGCTGTATGTCTCGAGGAGCTCTACAATGTGTGGATGCTTCAGCATGTGACATATTGTTGCCTCACGTTTGAGATCTAGAAAGTAAGGAATTAGGAATGAGTGAAAGAACAAGTGCCAACTTCGGGGAAAAACAGTGATCATTGGATTTTTCATTCTTACCAGCTGTGCTCAATCCAGGACTAGAAGTAAATTTTGCAACATCTACGATTTTAACTGCAAATGTTTGGGCAGTCTGACGGTGGATACATTTTCGTACTACGCTGAATGGTCCCCTGGTGCATAGAAATTAAGAGGGATTAGTCAGAGAAACTGTCTTTCAAGCCTCTCTTTATTTAGAAATTCTGTTTTCGCATGGGCGGAAGTGCCAAAGTCGAAAAGGGTAATGCAATGTATGTAGAATTACTCATTCAGGAATTTCATACACCCTTCAGCAGATTTGGGCAGCCCCTCATCCTCACTTCAATAGTAAATGGAGATAACACTCATGTGTTCAAAAGTATTCAATCATATCATGACATCGTGAATTTATTTCCTCCTCTAATCGCCACAGATTGTATCTCCCCAACAATCAGAACGAAAAATCAATCGTAGTCCAAGCGTGGAGCGAAAAAATTTTCTATCGACAAGAGCAATGAAATGCGTGTATTACCAAAGGTGGATTTTACGTATCTCTAGTAGCTATAAAAACCGAAGCATTATCCGCTCGAGTGCGTAGATCACTTAGAAATTACCACGTGTACACATGGATTTTAAAGTTTTCCTGATCGTCTTCATTTATGGCGCTGAGACCAGAACATTTCAGGGTAATTATTACCTGTCGATAATTATCGTCGTTTAAGTCGATTTTGACTATTGGCCATTTTTCAGTGAATATCTCGGAATGTAAGGGAGATAGCTAAATTTTTGGCAAGACCTTTTTTGTAGCACTCAATTTGCTCCAGAAAAAAAGTTATCACGAAAATTTCATTATCTCCTTTAGATTCGGAGATATTCTTCAAAAACTCAACTAAGAGATAAGTCGACTTAAATCGTTTTACCACTTCACTACTGAATTTATCGTTTCCTCGGGAGAATGGAAATTACCTGCTGTTCATTTTATTTTCAAGGGAACAAATGTACCATATTGGTCAATTATCGAGGTGGACATCTGCAGGAGCCTCAACCCCTCATTCTATCCCAATCCAATAGATTCTACAATTTCCTCTACCCTCAGAAGAACACGGGAGAGCTGACCCTCAATTTCGCGGAAAAATTCATCCTCTCCTGTCCTGGTAAAAGGAACTTCATCAGAGGCATACCAAGCTTGAAGAGAACAACGGAAATTGAAGCCGTGTGTCTTAGAGGCACGACTTTCGTCACCAGAGGAGCACGATTCGACTTCACATCTGTCTCCTGCAATACCCTACCTTTTCACGAGGCACGTCGCAGTGAGTACGGCTGCTACAGGGATTCAAGTCACATAGAAATTGGTTTTCAATTGGAGAAAGGTTTCCTGCCGACTTTCAAAGTCTGCAGAGACAACGAAACACTCACCACCTATTACACAAAGTATTTGCTATCGAAGAGCATAGGGGCATATCATTTGGGATTCCCCAGGCCTTCCAATTGGATCTCAGGGGATTTTTACGGCAAGTATGACATAAACTCGTTGTACAAAAGGAAGAGTCAACTCGAGACATTAACGAGATTACTAGACTCGGAAAGATTGGCTAATAAGTACATCTCCGGATCGGCGTTCATGTCGAGGGGCCACTTGACGGCGAAAGTTGACTTTGTTTATGGCAGCGCTCAGAGATCGACATTTTGGTACCTCAATGCAGCACCTCAGTGGCAACAATTCAATGGGGGCAATTGGGAAGCACTGGAGAGCAGTGTGAGAAGATTCGCCGATAGAAACTCATTGGATTTAATCGTCTACACTGGGACACACGGACAAATGAGTTTGATCGATGAAAATAATAATCCAGTGGCGATTTATTTGTATGCCGATGATGATGAATATGCAATTTCCGTGCCAAGGTTCTTCTGGAAGATTATCTATGACCCTGAGAGCATGCTGGGAACAGCTTTTGTGGGTGTGAATGATCCATATGCAGAGGAAATCACCGACGATATGTTTCTTTGTGAGGATATTGCGGATAGAATTAAGTGGCTTACTTGGCAGAGTAATAATATTTGTAAGGGAGTGTCTTATGCATGCAGTATTGATGATCTCAGACTGGAAATCCCTTCTATACCGAAATTCGAGGTCAAAGGGCTTTTGTATTGAATAGTCAATCTCGTGAGTTATTGTAATTGTCTTTGTGAAAATATATGAATCGTGTCCATCTGCTGGAATATTCTTATTCATTACTGGGCCATTTTAGCGAGGAAAAAGAGGGAGAATGGAGAATGGTCAATGAACCAATGCAAAGATCAAAGCATTTCCGGTCTCCCGCCGTTGGACTTGATGTTTTCTCATGTACACCACGAAGAAAAAAAGACAGTGATTTTAAACGGAGCAAATTAAAAGGCACATCTTGTGTAGAAACTCGATGTGGACTCTTTTCAATTAGAATTTCCCAGCATCTCATTAAAATTATCGGGAAAACTCTCCTCCTCGCTCCAGAGATAGGGGACGGTGGGGTAAAATGGACACTTTAGACTTTTTTAAAATTATTCATAGGATGAATCAACCAGTGTTCGAACCAGACCAGTAATCCAACTTATTGGTACTTTTTCTATAAAATAAATTAGTAGAAGGTAGAGATTCCTCGCATTATACATGAAAAATAAAATTATGACATTTCCAAATGATATTGTGATGATTGAAAATGTCCAAGTTACATTATTACCAGCGGAAAAAACAGTTTTCGATCACACGCCGCCAATAGCATATTCCCATTACAGAATACGCGGTTCGATTACTGGGTTTTCATACATTTTCAGCTTTATGTATTCATACCATTAATTGTATCGTCATAATATTTTTTTCTATTATCTATGGAGATGTATAGGGGAGTTATAATTATTTTTACATCAATTTTCGACTTGGTTATATTATTAAATCTACGTCAAAAATAACTGTGACGTTATTCGTTCGAACACTGGACGATTTACCCTAACTCAGAAACAAATTTATCAATTGAGCTCAGTTTAGGCTCGCCACAAAGGGAAAAAATTGTTCTTTGGATTGAAAAAAAAAATTGAATTTTATCAACATTTCAGCCTCTCATTAACATAAAAAAAAAAGTCAAAATTGTCCGTTTTACCCCAACCTCCCCTATTCACAAAATCGAGGGAAAAAACGAGATTCTCTATCGAGAATTAATAATGAATAGACAAAATAATAATTTTCCTATGCAGATAAGAACTCCTGGTTCACCTGCATCCTATAATCCTCACCGGTACACCCTTACCCCCACCCTTTCCCTCATTTATTACCCTCAGGTCTCATCTGGGCTCATTACGCAGCCCACACAGACACTCCACACGGACACTTCAACACATTCTCAACAATACCCAACACAAATGCACGATAAAAATGAATATAACGTTCGCCTACTCACTTGCCAATAATCTCACAGAGCTCGTAAACATCGTCGAAGAGTACCTCGTCATCCGCCATTGTGACCAATGAGAGTTAACCCCCAATGGAGTTGAAATGCACCTTGAACAATAATTATTTGTCCTCTGGAAATTTTTCAATTCCTTGAGCATCAATATTTCCCTCCAGAAATCAATGATTTTTCATCCTAAAAAACTTGGAATTTTGATCTCTGTTTGTTGTGCCTCGTACAACGTGACATGGAGCCGTCACCACACAGCAGTTTTAATGCTCCCTTCACCTCTCTCGTCGTATCTCTCGACGTGACACCAGTCGCACTCTCAACTCACGTCAAAACCGGCTCAAAATTCTTATCAGACGAATTATTCAGTAAAATCATTGAACGAAAATAATCACACAGTAACATCATCATCAATTCCACCGAGTTGATCGATTATTTTCATGATACTTCATTTATTCTATTCACTAAAGTCAACTCCATTATTTCCATTGTAGTCACTAAACTCAATTTCATTTCACTGTGCAAATTGAAGAGAAAAAATCAAACACCTTGGCTTTTTTTTATTAGAATCCCCCCCACCCCCGCCCTTCTTTTTGCGCCCTCAGACCAGCATATGAGGAGTCCACAGTAGCGTTGAAAAATATCAACTGAGGCTCATGATGATGGGATGAACGCAGCTGCAGAGTAGAAACAGCAATGAAATTCAGATCAACAATTTTATATTATTCAGCTGCAATGATTGTCCGTACTTCTAATATAAACTGCCAACGATGTAAAGTATCGGTTATTTAGAGGGCTGGGTGAAACGAAGAGTCGTCCTATCTATACACTTCAAGGCAAGACTGGTTGCATTAAAGTTGCTGAGGCGACTGCGCCAAACACCGACGTTGTACTATCACCCCCTTTGGTTTAGTAGTGGGGCGGGCGTGGCGGCTTTTGCTTCATCTGTTGCCCTATTCTCACTTTTAACTAATATACATTGTTCACCTTTATCTGGCCTTTTTTTAATTGACTGATTTTTCCCATACTACTTTTTTTCAATAAAACAATATCCGCTTTCGTGACTGAAGGGCAGCCAATATCTTCACAATGGAAATTTAATTCATTTGAAAACCATTTTCTTCCTCTCTTTTCGCTTTTCGCTTTTCCCTTTTGTCTTTCCCATTCGATGCGTTTCCCATTCTTTCGGATTCCTCTGGCTCAATATTTCAAATTTATTGTTTGTTTAATTTCGGTTCCGTTGTTCTACATCACCTTGTGTAGGAGATAATAATGTAGGGTGGAGAAAAAGTGGTTGTTGAGGTATGAAAACGTTCCCTTCGCCTCTCTACGTTATATGTTGCGCTCGAAATACTCCTGCTCGATTGTGCGGATATTACTCATTAACCCCCTTTAGAAATCACACCACCATCGATACAATAGGTTCGTTGACTCTCTGGAAAGATTATTTTTTATTCTTCCTCCTTGATAAGAATTTTAAGAAAATCTTCTCAAGGATAACGAGGTTGCGATGGAAATCGTTATCTATCCGGTGTCTTGGCAATTATTTTTGGAGAGATCAGTGTCGGTGGGAATGAGGAGATTGAATGTCGAGTTCATCGCTGAGAAATAAAGGCTTGTGTTTGTAAACATTCGATCAATACTTGGGAGTAACACTTGGTCTTCTGGTTTGAATCGAGCGCGTTTCCACTGTAGCTTCCTGCTTGATCGGGTGTCGGTGATGCAGGGGGGGAAGAATAATCGATGAAAATCTGGAATTTTTCAATTTTTCGGGTCGTGTACCTCGCGATTGGTCGGTAGAAGTTGCCTCAGGGAGCGCAGTTGAGCTATAGATTTTGTTAATCGATTGATCGTAGTTGGGGCTGACGTTGCCATTCGTTGATCAAGCTTCGCCAATCTCTGCACCATCCGTCGAGTATTTTTCCTCCGCGGTAATTGAATTTATGAAATTCATAGCAACAACTGCATCGATTCGATACGATAGAATGTTGATGGTATTGGGCCTTCATTGCAGATTATGGAAGAGTATTCTTCCTATTGTTTTAGTAATTGGCGTTGTGCATCATTTTTTGTTCCATTTAGTGAAAAAAAATAGACAGTTATAACTTCGAATTTTTCACTATTCTGTCATGCGACAACTGAATTCAGTAACGAAGTGATAAAACGGTTTAAGTCGACTCATCTCCCAATTGAGTTTTTGAGAAACATTTCCGAATCTAAGAGAAATGGCGACATTTTCGTAATTACATTTGTTGTAGCTCTCAATTGGCTCTACAAAAAATATTTGTTTGAAACGCAACTAAAATTCCAGAACATTCCGATCGACTAGCTCGACCTACTTCGAAAATCTCCGGGACCCTTCGGGTCATCAGTCATTAGTGACCGAAACACGCGCGAATCAGTTTAGGCTCAGCCTCTCACCGTATAAGTCTATCTCGAGCAAATCACCTGTAGAAGTCGTATAGTATCAGTACATCAACTCAGTTCGTTCACTCAGTTTTATAAATTCAGTCTAGAGTCAATCAACGCAGTTAATTAATTATCGGTATAAATTCAGTAAATCAATTAATAAATTTCTAGAGACATTCAACCGTGCNTTATTCTTGCGTTTACGTTGTAGTTTATTTCAGAGTTTCAATAAAAAATTTTCTATGAAATGATATTTCTAATATTATTATTATCAAAATTAAGATTTTTTAATAATTTATTTTTCATTTTAATTTTCAGGTGTATTTTCAAATTTAAAATTTAACAATTTTGAAGATAATGAAGGGGATTCACTGGCTGAATTTATCAGTTTTTATATGTAGTTTTATATTTCGGTACATTAACGCTGGGTGGCGCCACACGTTTTTCAGTCCTAAGGAGTGCATTTCTCACTTTTTCACTCCTAAGTAGTGCATTTCTCACTTTTATACTGCTCAACGGTAAAAAGACCTACTTCTCATGCTTAACTACCGTCGGTAAAAGAGCCCTTTTTGGGCTTGAGCAATGAAAAAATATTTTTAACAGAGGGGTAATTTTTTCCCATGTTAAATGAAATTGCCCGTTGTGCGACGCTGCCGAAGTCTCGCTAACCGCGCCCGGGCAGTATAGAGTGAATTCGGCAACGCTCGGGCCGAAATAACACGGCGGCGATTCCCTGCGGAGGTGACCAAAGTCGCAAGTTCTCATATGGTGACCAAACTAGGGTTAACTATCCTCTAACACCTCCCACAATTCACCCAATTTACAGATCCTCTCCTCAAACAAGATTATAACAAAAATTTTGCTATCTCCCTTAGATTCCGAGATATTCATTGAAAATTGGTCAATAGTCAAAATTGACTTAAACCGTTTTACCACTTCGCTACTGAATTGTATTTCTATACGGACAAAGGGAAGCCCTCAAGANTTAATAAATTTCTAGAGACATTCAACCGTGCATAAAGTGTACATATTTTCAGACTTTGGTGGCTGTTGGCCACCAATAAATTGTGACTTTAGAAAATTCAGTATTTTTTCTTTCACGGCTCATCCTANTCTCCCTTAGATTCCGAGATATTCATTGAAAATTGGTCAATAGTCAAAATTGACTTAAACCGTTTTACCACTTCGCTACTGAATTGTATTTCTATACGGACAAAGGGAAGCCCTCAAGACCAGAGATAGGCATAATCATAAATTATCATTACCATTAATTTCATAAATACTCAATCAAGTAATAAAACTTAGCAATTTTCAATTATTAAATTAATCACCAACTAAATATTTGAATTCCGAATTATTTTACCAATCAATAATCGACTTCGGAAGAATGACGATTATTTGATAATCTCTAATATTTTTTGAAAATTTCCAATGATTTACCTAATAGTTATTGAAAAAATTTAAATTCTCAATTATTTATTATTTTCCAAGTTCCAATGATAAACGAATGAATTCGGTTATTTGGGAAAATACTTCTCTTAATATTCCTGGAATAATGATTGATGCCGGTCACTGCTCAAGACTCATTTATTTCGTTTACATCACGTGTAATAAACAAGAAAAAAGTAACGGTCTTTGAGTTACTTATTCCCAAGCTAATACACCCACGGGAATCTCCCACAATCGCTGACATCACTTCCATAATCCATAATCGTCCACCACTTCTGATAAGTGACAATAGACTCTCGAGTACCTCAAGTAGACTCTGATGGAGCACTTGACGACCCCGAAACTCGGTCAAATCGCCATTTAATGCTCCATCGGTCCTCAATGACGGAGTAATCGACGATATTATCATTCCCTCAAGCATCTCGTGAGGGCTCGAATCTCCCAGCCTCCAAATTGTTCGCAGGAAACACCGTGAAGTTTCTTTTTTCTATTGGAAAACTTATTGGAATCTTTTGATACCTCCATCTCCAATCGTCTTCTATCCCTTTTTTGGCATCTGCTTCCGCTCGCCATCCTCATTATTCGCCGTGCCTTCCTCCCAGGATAACAATCGTCGCGGGATCCAGGAGATCTTTTGTTTCCCAGGAATTTACGGTAGAATAAATTTATTTCGAATTACTTTCCTCTACTTTGTTTCCCAATTTTTTCCCCCCCATTTTTCTCGATCATTAGTCCGCAACAGTTGCTTCTGGGTCATGCAGTCCACCCCAGGCGCACATTTACAACCACCGTTTCGCTGAAAAACGTCTGAAAGCCTTCATCATAACTACCACCACCAGCACCCCTAACAAAACACCGTCCGGTTGTTTCCCCGATCTTTCAAGCAGCAGCGTTGGCCATTTGAATGCTCCCTTGTTCTCCATGAATAGAAATCACGCCGCCTCCATTGAAATACAAATTTTTTTTCCACCACACACTATCATTTTCGCTTCACGTCTGTCACATTACGACGAATATTTTGCCATTTTGACAAATGTCTGTATTCTGATTCCTCCCTCGAGATACGAGTACATTATCTCATCGATTCTGTGGGGTTTCCCTGATGTAAAAGAAATAAAATACTCGGAGAGATCCCCGAGGAGAAAAAATCTCCATTTCTAATTAAAAAAAAAGCCGCACAAGTTTTGTAAGGAACTATTGAAGTGAATATTTTTAGAATATTCTTTCTCCCAGCGCGAAAAGAGAGAACTATTTCACGAGGAAAATGGGGAAAAAAATGTGATAAAGACTCGGGGCATAATTACAGCCCTTAATACTCTATTTTTGGCCTCAATTTTTTATGCTCTCTTGTGACGAGAGCTGGCTCAGCATCATTTCAGAGACGCTGGTGGGATATTAAACGTTGGGCGAAGATTATCCGGATCTCAGACGCATAGATACACATCGCTCATGCTCATACGGACTTTTTTCATCTCCGAATGTCCACAGTGGACTCGACTCAAATGGTCGCACCTGCAGCCGCGCCCGCAAAAAAAAAATCATCCAACTTGCTCGATAACAAACGCTCCTTTTCCTTGGAGTACTCCGAATGAGGTCGCTAAGTAACAATAAAAGAGCGAAGGACCACCCAATGGGTTTGCGTGACGCTTGCCTTGACATAAAACAGAGCCCGAGAAGTAGAAAAATTAAAATACTGAAATCGAAGGGAGGAAAATAAAACTACTCAACGACGAGTAATGCTCCTCGCGTGTTTACGGCGACTAGAATGAAATACCACGAACAATTCGATGCATCGATCGTAGGATTTGAAATATATGCCAGTAAACAGTGACTGGAGCGAATGTACGCTGAACATCAATGGGAGGCATTGCATGACTCTCGAGGGTTTATCAATTCATTCGCTAAATGGAGCAATTTTTTCCTCTACGATTGATTGAGCTGCACAGAATTCACGTTACCGAGGGGGAAAAAAGTATGAGAATTTCAAAAAATTGCAGGTATACCCTCGAATACTCCTAAAAGTGAATACGAGAAGTAGTTTCGAGCAAATTTCCTGTTGAAAAAGTTATAAACGAACTTTCTCATCAAATAAAAAAAGTTTTTCCCCTGAAAATTTGTGTTTCAGGGAAAAACCGAGGAAAACGAACAGGAAATTTCTCTGGCTATCCAATTTCACGGAGGCAGAATCCTCAATTTACACCAGCAACTCAATATTCTCCATAAAATTTGAATTTCAATGGAATAAAACTCTATTGACTCGCTATGGAATCTACAGAATATCGAGTGAATCAATGGATCGATTAGAAACTGGCGAAAAGTGCAATATATGAGAGCTGTCAACAATGCGGGGCAACATGGTACTCCTTCACCGATTTTTCATCGTGCACTCATGCAAAAACACGTAACTGCGTTGGCTATTGATGCTAGAGAGTGGGGATTATAGTAGTTGTGGTGCTTGAAAGACGATAAAAACGAAGGGGTGAGTGAGGGCACAGCATGAAGGGGACCCGAGAGCCTCTTAAGATCCAATTCATTATTAAGCGAGTAGAAAATATCAATTCCAACCACCGAACAATCCCCAGGGCGCTCAAATCCCCGTGGTATATCGAATGATTAAACTGGAATGAAATTACATAACAATAACAATAAGAGGAATATATCGATAAAGGCTGGGGGGGGGGG
>NW_021680344.1:4267608-4279741 GCF_001412515.2 Diachasma alloeum
GATAAAGGGGGGGGGGGGGGTTGGGGGCGGGTTGATGCTCCATGGTGAAACGGAACGGAATGGGAGATATACGAAATGTGCTGGGAGGAAGGAGAGAGGGGGCGAGCCGGAAGTGAGCGAACATTACACCCTGAAATGTTCCGTCTCTCTTCGGGAAATAATTGCATTAGAGCGAGAGAACCAGGGGAGAGAGAGACGGAGGGATTTTGTTAAATAGAGTTCTCTCTTCTCTACACGTTTTCGTGTTATGAATCCTCATAGAGGAGACAAAATTACCTCAACGAATTAAAAAAAAAATGACGTTTCATCAGATTGATTGATTGAAGTTGATTAAAGTAGCTCTACCCTTCGGCCGGGCTACGCTGTACTTTTGGATATTTTTAGTTTTTAAATTTTTTAAGTAAATTGCATGAAAAAAATTTGTAAATATTCATACCCAGTCAGCATTATCTAAATTAAATTTCGCAAAATATTGGTATTTTTTCAAACATTTCCCGCTTATAAATAAATAATAAAACTTGTTTGCGAAACGGTGGATTATTTTTTATGAGGTTTCAACAAAATTCTTGATTTTTTCACATCTAATGAAAAAAAAATCAGATTTTAATCTTTGATTGCAATGGAAATGTTGATTTTCACATAAGACTGGGTTAAATCCTGATTTTTAAACATTTCTTCGCTGAAAAACCAAAACGATAATTAAATTGAGAAAAAAATTAGAATCTAATCGAGTTTTCTGCAATTTTTTTGCAGTTTTCAATAATCTTTGAATTTACCGTAAGGGTAGAGCTACCTTAACTGTACATTATTTTGTGCAAAGTAAAGAAAGCACGGCAATTACAGAAACAGGAGAAATGTAAAAAAATCAGAGGGAGAGAGACAGAGGAATTTTGCTAATAGAGTTCTCTCTTCTCTACACGATTTCAAATAAAAAAAAATTACATTTCCTCATTTACATTTTTGATGAAACATTGAAAATGTGAAATTTCCTCGCGAGATTTTAGCTTCATAAAAGAGGGATTAGGCAGTGTCTCACAAGATGCTAACGGAGTTACGATGTCGGAGGGTCGAGGGTGAAAATAATTCATTAATTTTTGAAGGTCTATACTTGCCACTCCGATGTTTGGAATCACGCTCGCAGTGCGTCTGCGCGCCAATGTTCAACCACACGACCACACTCCGGCGATGGTCGAGGAGCCAGAGCGAGCGTGGCGGTCCACCGTGCAACATCCCACCCTGTTCGTTTTTTCTCCCAAAAAAAACCTCAATCATCACTTAAACATAATTTTAAAACCAAATAGCAACAACACTAGAGTTTAAACGTCCTCCATAAATTGTAAAATAGGGGAGACAATGGGAGTTTATTGAGGGGGAGAGTTTAGCTGAATTTTTTTCATCAACTGTGACAAAAAGCGTTGAGCAGGATCAGTGAAGGGATTGGGAGTAAGAAAAAAGGGGAGACCGGTTTGATGTACTAGTGTGTGATTGCACTCGATTAACGCTTTCTACGCCGAATCCTGCAGCGAATAGCGTTTCATCGATCGGGCCCAAGAGTAAAGGAAGGAGAGGCGGCTTTTAGAGCAGTACGAACTTTCCACCCCCTGCGCATACGCCTGTGTAGGAGTTGTCCCACTCCAGTGTGTGTGTGTTTTTTTTTTTCGGAATATAGTAGAGCGGGATGCTGTGGACGAGTACGAGTCACCGCGTGCTGGGGTCAACGAGCCGATAAAACAAGATCCTCAGATATTATTGCTCCTTCGTCAATAGAGGGATTGAAATGACAATTGTGTGCGGTACGTGTCTTCTCTGGGGGCGGGGGATTCAACCGCATTTCCATTTCGCATGTAAATAGAAGGATTTTGAATTATTCTGTTTGTGCTTGGTGGAAACATTTGGGGGTGAGCGAGCGCAAACAGACTGGCGAAGCGAGATTAAATGAAGAATTCATATTTTCATCGTTTTGCATATCAGGGAGGTAAGATAATCAGCGAGAAGTTGTAAAATATTTTTTTTGGCCCTCTATTCCTCGAACATTTGCATGAGAATTTTCAGTGCCAGCACATATTCACATTTTTTCACTGGTGCGTGCATGATTTTGATTTACACCTATGGGCTACTGCGATGTATATATACCTGCTGGTCGCCTTTACGAGAGCCTATCGTGGGTGCAAGTTGAGATGGGTTTGCCGAGGGGTACCAGGGGCAGAAGGAGAAGTAACAGGACTATACGAACAACACCTGCTCTTTGGGTATGCGCGTGCGAGACCCTTTCCTCACCCGGCTTGTTAACCAATCGTTTTGGTTTCTGCTGAGGTTTATCCTCTCTTCAGAAAACCTCCGAAACTCCCTAAATTTTTATCACAAGATTTATTTGTATTTTGTGGCAGGTAGAGGATCAACACGAGGTTAAATCATTATCTCACTTTGTTTTACTGTTTTGTCGAATTCCAATTCCTTTATTCCTCTAAAAACGTGCTACGCTTATTTAACGGGTTTTTTGATACTCTTTACTTATGGGGAATGAATTTCTCGTCTCGAGAAGAAAGAGCGCGGTGAGTCCCTGAGACAATATGAAATCATGATTGCGTGGAATTTTAAGAAGTGGTTTCAGGTTGCTGAAAAAAATCAGCAACGATTTCAGCGGCGCGCACCTGCCGACTGGTCGAACGAGTGTCCATGTAACAATCTACGGAGTTCACTTTCGAGGCTCCCTTCGTATTCCTTTCAAAAAACGAAGCCACAGTCTAAAGATTCTCAGTAACATTGTGTCCAAACTTATTTCAAAAACTTTGGGGATAAAATTCAGCAACACTTGAACTGCACTCCACTCGCGAATTCCGTCATATTTTTAATAATGCTGTACACGGAGAGAAATGTTCAGTAAAAATTACGGAACTCATAATTCACTCGCCGATTACGGAATCGACTTAGGAAATTTAAGCAACAGTAACGTAATTTTTTACGGGAGATTCAGATAAAAATTACGGAACGCTCCGGAAAAATTCCGTGACAGTTCCGTAAAATTTCCTACAAACCACATTTCGCTCCGGAATTACGGGAAAGATACGTAATTTTTATTGAATATTTCTCTCCGTGTAGTTTATAATTGCGGATTGAGGATATAATCAAGCCTTCCCCACTTGTCCCCATCATCTTCGCGCATTCACGGAAAGAATAATAAAACGGAATAACTCCACTCGCTTCCTCGTTCTGGTTTTAGTCATTAATTTCACCGAGTATTTATGAACAATTGTTCGTGGAAAAAATTGTACCTGAGGGGGTGGGTGAGAATGTAGGTCGACGTACAGAGAGGGCGATCCACCGGTGGCGCGTTATCGACCGCTGACAAACGTTTCCCACACACCGGTAGTTGAGCATTCATTCTATTTCCACATTTATTTTTCTACACTTCCCTATCAATTTCTATATTCAACATGTCTTTTTCCGTTTCGTCGTGACAATCAAGAGAATGGAAAGCAATCAACCCCTCGGGGTCGTCTATACTTCTAGCCTCAGAAAGAAGTGTATAACGACCCCTTCTCTATTTTACATTTTTCTTTTTTTTTGGGAGGGGAGGGGGGTCTGTCACGAAGGGGATATTCCGTGTTTCGGAGGCGTTAAACCGGAGTTCGGCATTCGCATAGGAGAACCTGGTGAACGGAAAAGAGTATAGGAAGGCCTCGCAAATCCCCCCCTTTCTATTTTCCACGTTCGAAGCACGATTCTAAAATTAGAGGGCTTTAAGCAAAGCAAAACGACACACCGGCTCAAACTATAAATTCTCAGTTTCACTTTTGTTCTGAATTTCAGGCGTTGTAAAAGTTTTATACCCCAGGATATGCCCGCATTACCTTAAGGACGAGGGAGAAGTTCATTTTTTTACTCCCAGCTTTTAGCTTTCATCTCATTTTTTGCGGAGATCTGGAAGTCGTGGGAGAACAGTAGTAACGCCTCCAGCTATTCATGGGAATTTCCGCCCTCAAAAGATCCAGATAAAGACCTATATCATGAATAAATAATTCCTCTAGTTGAATTTCCTTCTCTCGCGTAATGTCGGAAGGATTAATAGAACATAATAGGTTTCTCTCCGGAGTTTGAAGTCCGAAATTCCGCTGAATATTCATTGATGTTATTTCCGTTCCTCCTCTCCGATATTTGCAGAGACGTTTGTAAATTGAATTATTTTACGGGGCGAGGGGCAACTTCTGGGATTATTGGAAGGCTTGCTGGTGTAATTTATCCAATTAATTCATCAATTTTTTTCTTAAGGGGAGACGGAACCCCTGAGTATATACGAACTTTTAGAATTGTATTCTCTCTTACAATTAGTCATTTTTATCTATGAAATTACTGTATGGACTCGAGCATTGCATTGTTGAGTCAATGAAGTAGTTTCATAAATAAAAAATAATAATTGCAGGAGAAGACACAATTGTAAAAGTTCATATAGACACAGGGGCTCCGTTTCACCTTAAATCGAATTCAATGTCCGAAAATTATAATTAATGAAGAGGGATATTCAAGTGTCCGTTTTGCCCACACCCTCCCCAAAACTGCGTGTTAATCAATTCTCTCAATCGCATCAATCCTCGTCTTGTCGAAAATTTTTGAGTATAAGTGATGAAATATTCGATGCACGCTCTTGATCGTTCGTTCACCACCTTGCTACGTCTGGTTGGAACGCCTGTAACCCGATCCACGTCTGATAGCCATTTAATAATGCGCAATCAGCCGTATATGGTCGAGCGTCCGTCCTCGTCTTACGCATTAACTCATTCGTAACAACAAAATGAAAGAATAAAGCAAAGAAAAAAAATTGAGATCGTCAATGCATCCGGTGAGATAACGCCCCACTCCTCAAATCATATTTATTCATTCTCCCAGACACAAAGGGAATGACTCAAAATCGCGAAGAAAGGAGAAATTCAAGTGTAGAAATAAAAAAAGTCAAAGTCCTTTTCTCCTTTATTTATATAATCCCATCAGTTGACTGATAAACCGGTAATCACATGCATTAAATCGGTACGAATTGAGTTAATTCCCTGCGGGTTATAGTTGCTTCATTAGTCAGCATTGGGTATTGCCAGTGGGGCTTTATTAATCGTTTTGAGATTCAAAGATAGGAGCAACCCGGAGATTGGACCGTAGAGAACAGTCGAATCCGTGGTGAATAAAGCGAAAGCAGAGAGGTTTCCATCACGCCACGGTGAACAATCGTTTCCCCCTTGTCCACTCATTATCAGAGGATTTTGTTTGGTAAATAATGACGTATCATAAATTATTCTCCTCATCCCCTCCCTCTAATTAATGCTCTGTCATTGATATCGATCACTTTCGCGGATTTCAATGCCTTTTTATTTGAGGAAAAAAATTTTTTTTTGTCAATTAAATCAGAAGAAATTCCCATCACCACAAGAATGGGGAATTCACCCTCGTGTTCCCATTCGGTCACTCGCCGTCGCGTGTCTCTGTTGTCGCACCCCGTGAGGTTTTGCGGCATCGGGTATCGATCGAATAGAGCGATATATATATATATATATATATCTATATGTTATGTATGTGGTACATAGAGTGGGGTTGGAGTGATCGACGTTGACTGGGCAAGCGTGTTTAGAAAAATAAACAAAGGCACGTAGAGCACTCGGGACATAATTCCGTTCGGATCGAATGAATTTTATGATTGACTGGAATTGGACATTTATTCATTTACTCGGCTACTCTGATTGCTTTTTTTCCTCCCTCACACGTTTTTCAGTTTCATTTTCATACGCCACGTGTGATGAAGGGGAAGACCTAAAAATGGTCTCGCCGAAAAGCGAGAGAATAATGTCGCTCCAAATGACGCTTTTAAATCTATTGTGATTCATAAATTCAGGAGATATCGCGAATGAATAAATGTGTTTCACTGATTTTTACGGGTCAACGTTTCGTCATCCATAAACAATGGAGGCTGTCCCGTCGAGACCAAATGTCCCACGAACTACCTGATTAATTAAAATATCGTCCGGCGAATCCAATAAAACCGGGCCCATAAAACCTTTCCGGAAAAAGTGCGTGAGTTTGGTGAACCCCCAGTGGAATTCCATCACGCATTCGCAGTCCACTGCCAGCGGGTGAATCACGATGACTAATACTTGAGACAACGGGGGTTAAACCTACGATTTGTGTCTCGCCCCTTTGTGTTCCGTCTCACCCACGCACTGGGCTTTCTTCGGTATCTCCTCGGTGATACATAGATCGTTGCGTAGCATCCGGCGCTATCCAAGGGGTCGCGAGACCCCAAGGGGCAAGAAGGAAATTCCCTCTCCCCCTGAAGACGTTCTCGAAAAACACTCGAGGATATCTGCCGGCTCCCATCGAGACCATTTTCCTTCTTTATTTCCTCGTCGCTTGCGATACCTTCCATCGATTTCCTTCCAGATTAGGGGAATGAACTGGTGTCTCTTCTCTTCTTTCTTCTCCCCACGGTTTTTCCAGTCTCCGTTGTTCTTGTTTTCATCAGGCGCATTCGTATCTATCTTTCTGTGTGGCGTCATTCATACAATGCCTCGTGCTGGAAAACGTGAGGCTCTATGTGGAGCAAACTTTTCATTGTTGTGGGTGTACGAGAGACAATTGTGTCATTTAGATCAGAGTTTCTGACGTTTTACCTTTACAAATTTGTTGGCTCTTTGTTGGCACTTACTCTATTGACAAGTTCTCCCGCGTACCGAGGGGGAAAGGTGTTTCGGGCAACTGTTGATTGTTACATTAATGCATTTCTGCGAGTGGTGACACGTTTGCGCGCCTGCTCCGATGGCGTCAACGCCCTTTCTGTTGGTCTATTTATCGATAAATTCCTTCTTATTGGAGATTGAATTGTTCACGAGTTTTCTGCAATCTGCAGGGATAAGCGGAGTACTATTACCTCGGAGGCTACTATTATCTCAAATCCCACATTTTTCCACACCTTTGAATTTTTTTTATCTAAATACGCGGTACATTTTTAGAAATCTCTATCACACTCTAATTCCACTGAAATTCCAGGACAGTAGATTTCAGCTCAAACATTCTATGAAAATTAATAGAAGTAGTGAAAATTTGGGGTAATTTGATGCTCAATATTGATGTTTTGATTGGAAATTCCAGTAAGCTAAGGAATTCTCATCTGCCTGGTGCTAAAAAATTTGGAATTCCATTGAATTTGGAACGAAATCTGAAATTTGGGCCGCGGAATTTCTGTAGAAAATGTCTCAATAAAATGAGTTGTCGAGAAAAATGAAATTTTATTAATTTTCTCTACTGAATAATAAGGAAACAATCGAAATATTGAATCCTTCCCCACTTTATATTCCGTCCTCACGACCAATCTGACTATTCCCCATACATCCGAATTCCATGAAATCCAATGGGAATGTTGAAGAACCATAACGATTGAGGACTTGAGGTAGTTTTTTAGCACTTGGGTAAAGGATTGAAGGGCGGGGGGTTGAGTGTGTGGCACTAATGCACGATTATTTGGATAACAATGAATAAAGGGGTCCTTTTTTCCAGTGAAAAACTCCGTTAGACCTAAGTGGCTCACGTGGTAATGTCAAGAGTGTATGGCGGGTGGAGTCGAAAGAGAACGAGTGAAAAGGCGTTAGGGAGAGTGGAAGGCTCTTTTTTTTTCCTCCATTATTTCCCCTGGGGTAATACGAGACTACTAGAATAACCATGCGTAAAGTTATGTTGTATGCGTCCCAGAGACACAGTGACTTGCTTTGTGTGGGTGTTGTAGGTTGCGACATAAGTGGATTATGATTTTCTTTCCGTAAAATGTCAGGCGACCGTATTTATGACCCTTAAAAACTTTGGCATTTATTTAAAATTCTCAATCTTTTTTTTATTGATTTTACGTGATGATGTTTTTCTTTGCACGAAGGAATGGCAAAGAAATGTAATGCTTCCCTTTGATCTTTCTTCCTCTGAGCTCTGGTAATTTCTTTATTGATCT
The DNA here is from genome assembly GCF_001412515.2 of Diachasma alloeum. Classification (NCBI taxonomy): domain Eukaryota; kingdom Metazoa; phylum Arthropoda; class Insecta; order Hymenoptera; family Braconidae; genus Diachasma; species Diachasma alloeum. Next base: position 4,275,584 of record NW_021680344.1, read on the forward strand.
TCCAGTAATGAGTTGAATTCATATTTTATATTCAAGGTTTACTGACGTCCCACGAATGATGAAAAGATGCCTCCACCGTGAGAGCCAATCGCATCGATAAAAGGAAGAATAAAAAAAGGGAAAAAAAAAAACTCTCAAAAGAGTTTTTCAGTTTGAACGAACACGAGACGACGACCCAAGGGGAGAAGAGGGAAAAAAAAGCGGTGGCTGCTCAACGATAATACATGGAACGTCGGCTTGACTGCGCTCTCACCGTCGGTGTCGACACCCGACGTTCTCGCTCAACGATTCAAAGCTTTTAACAAAGGATTTATCAATATTTTTTATTAAAATAAAAAAATCCAGTCATCATGTCAATGACCGGTAGTCTAATGGGTTACGAGAACAACAACGATGCTAATCAAATTAAATGCAAAAAGCCACTGAAAACACTGCCAACAGTGGCAACTAGTAATTCGGGAAATATTGCACCGGTTACATCAGCAACAACCGCCACAACAACCACTATTAGTAATTCCATCGGTGGTAAATCTAGGAAATACAAAAAGACTGATAGAAGAAGGGAATCCTGTAATCGTGGCCATGCCAATGGATTATGGTCGGTTTGGTATGGAATTCTCGCTGTCACGCTTCAGGCGTATGTGGCCACCAGATGTGCTAAAAGATTCGTTGGTGAGTCAACACGATTTCGAATAATTTTTCATAAATTTGAATTGCAGAGTTAAATCGATTGTGGCAATAACTTTTTTTATTTTCGCCTCACGTCAACTGTTTCTGGAGCTCTGCAATGCAAACGAATGGATGGAAAAATTTGTTCAACTAAAATAAAACAACATTTCGGTGATTGTGATGCCTTATTTTTATCACGAAGATTCGATTGTATTTCGGGAGAAGCCAATTAGCATGGGACATTTCCAAATCCATTTGCCGAGTTCGATAATTGCCATAATTGTCTTGCTCGAGACTGCCAGATTAATATGAAATTGATTGAGTAAACAATTCCACAGCGTATTTATCGTTACCGTGGCCGGCGGAGGTGCAGCCACCGAAAGTCGAACTGCACGCCTGTATAGTGCTGACAGGAACGGGTGTACTGCTTCTACCAATTCTCGTTGCTGCTGCCTTTCTAAAGCTCGGTAATCTGGCAAACGATGGTGTTAAACTTGGAAGACACAGCAGCACCTGCACCAGAGATCCACCGTCCTCGCTGCTGTCAGACGGACCGGATGGAACTGGTAAAAATCCAAAATTAGACGTCCAAATTTTATGCCCAACTGGTATAAACAGAACCAGCGAATGACAGTCTGTTATTAAATGGTAGTAATTTGCATTTGTTTTCCAGGCTTGGCGAGTAATTTATGGAAGCACGGTGGTCCAACAGCGGCCTTCGTGCATCTATGCACGGCCATGTGCTTTCTTTTGCCCTCGTTGCTCATGGAAGCTAGGCTGATACACGCTGGATTTTTGCCAAAAGGTAAAACAGTCATTGACCGATACTACCCTTGAGGCGTTCAAGCTTTGACGACCTCCATTTGATTATCTGCATTCACCGGTGAACACGTGTGAAAAAAATTTCCTAGAAAAGCCAATTTTCCAAGTTTCTCTCTGAATTCCCGTACAAAATATCTCAACAGAAAAAGTTGTGTGGTTTTTTTAAAATGAAATTTACAGCTGAATCGGCACAAGAGATTACCCCAGGATCTCTCGTTTATTCTTCCAGATGCAATTTGGCGAACGGATCTCGATTTCGTTGTGGTACACCGGGATCGATTGGTTTTTCTAAGTTTCATGAATCCCCCTGGGAACTTAACGAGTCTGACAAACATTCAATCGCACACAACGACCTCAGCGCCGTACGATCAATTCGATGATCTGTCATGGAGCTCTGGTACACCGAATTTTAATGGAATGGAGTCTCTAGCCCACGAGACGCTACCACCAATAACCAATAGCCCTGGGACACAATCCAATTCTCAATTTCCAATCACATTTCCATCGTCCGAAGTAACAGGACAAAAAGAGGATGATAATCCAACTGATTCACCTCATTTTACCGTATCGCCAGGGAAAATTACGGATTCAACATTAACGATTTCACCGACCAAGTTGATTAAATCTCCCAGTGCGACACCGAGTCCATTTAGCGTTGCAAAGCGAGCTAATAATGGAAAAATCCTGGTGGGTAAGGGAGGAAATGGAAAGGCCAGAGTGAAAACGAAAAAAACAGGAGGTAGACCGAGCACCACTACCACCATGGAATCACACAGGGATAATATGACTGGATACACGTTGCCACTGGAGATGAAAAGTCTGGCGGATCTCGACCATCCGGAACACCTCAATGTGGACAGTAACGAAGGTAAAACTTGTAAAAACCATAGATCTCTCGATCTCCTGTATTTCTCAAGCCCAAACCCTAAACTATTATTTTCTCCTCCAGCAGATGTTGATTATCGATCCATGGGACACGCAATGAGCCTCGAGTACTTGAATTATGCAATGGCCCTGGGTGTCTACTCGGTGCGTTACCCCGCCGTCTTTTGGTCCTGCAATAAAGTCCTGGGGACGATATTCTCGATCCAACTGGTCGTCAATTCAGCCCAGAGTTTAATGGCTTACGCCGGCATGTCGATTCTCTACAAAGTACAGGTTGTTGGACCGCAGAAAGTTCTGCCCCTTATGCGACATAGAACAGTACATCCGACTCCAGTACCATCGAGCGGTGCACAGAGAGTTATATCAAATTTATTTGGTGACAATAGCCATTTTCTGCTCAATCCACATGTCACTCTCGCTCTGTTTGCACTGTCTTCGCTGCTGGTATTGTGCTCGAGCATGGTCACCTATCTCTATGCTTATGGAAGGTAAGTCTGGGCTATTGTTATTCATCGATTGAGCCATTGCAATTTCTTCATCATTCTCCATCAATTTTTAGGGGAGGTTGGAGTAAAACAAACACTTTTGACTTTTTTTTTAATGTTAATGAGGGGTTGAAATGTTGATGTTCAATACAAAGAACAATTCTTTCCCTCTGTGATGAGCCTAAACTGAGCTCAATTGGTAAATTTGTTTCTGAGTTATGAATAATTTTAAAAAAGTCTAAAGTGTCCATTTTGCCCCACCCTGCCCTACTCCCAAGGGGATTAAGGCTAATAAATACCATTACAGATTTTCATTCTTCTTGGAGCAAGAGCGTGAGAGACGTGTGATTATGTCAAAGGAAACACGTAGAAATGGCTCTGGATGGACATACTTTACACATTGTGCTGCATTATGTGTCTTCCTGGCGATAGCAATTTGCAATGCTCCACTACTTTACGACTATACTGTTGTGTACCGTGGCAGTCTCGACGGTGCGATATTGGCGTGTATTCTCAGTACAGTTGTGCATCTGATACTCTGGCTGGTTTTATGGTTCTTTCTGACGATCAAGCGAAATTGGATATTCAAAGTGCGGGTCACAATAGCCAGGGCAACTGTCAGATCGGCGAGATCAGTCAAGCTCGTTACGGATGTTGATTTATTGGCGTGCAGAACCAAGAACGATAACGGTGAGGACGATGAGGACGACGAGGAGCCGGATATCGATCAGGAGGGTGTAGGCACCCCTTTATTGGTCGTTGGGGATGGAAAAACTTACAGCATTGCCGAGGCCTCTCCCAAGAGGGCCATAATGACTGTCATTCAGAGAGCCGTTATGGAGCGTAAAGCAAGGAGAAATCAAGGTTTGTTGCGGCTCTTGTTTTATCTTTTCAATTATATCTACACCGTGTGATGTGTGGAGGTAAAAAGACAACTTTGCAACTGTGGCAATCAAGCGCATTTCTATTGGACTTAAGGATGTTCTACACCCTTAAAATTCTTCTGCCAAAATTCACGTTTTTTTAATTTTTCTGGCAAACTTATGATGGAATTGACGTGAAAAAATATAACGGTTTTGCGTTTTGTCATTATTTAATGACTGACGAAATTTTAAGGTGGTGCGAACATTTTCCTGCGTTTTCTCTAAACTTTTAAAAAGAATCACAAAACTGTAGAAAAAACGCATGAAAATTATCGCACCACTACGCAACTTCGTGAGCCATTAAAGAATGACAAACCACAAAATCGTTATATTTTTTCACGTCACTCCCATCGATAATTTGCCAGAAAAATGAA
>NW_021680344.1:4280608-4303480 GCF_001412515.2 Diachasma alloeum
GTGGTGCGAACATTTTCCTGCGTTTTCTCTAAACTTTTAAAAAGAATCACAAAACTGTAGAAAAAACGCATGAAAATTATCGCACCACTACGCAACTTCGTGAGCCATTAAAGAATGACAAACCACAAAATCGTTATATTTTTTCACGTCACTCCCATCGATAATTTGCCAGAAAAATGAAAACAACGTCAATTTTGGCTAAAAGGGTGTCGAACATCCTTAATGATTTCTTATTGTCCTCGGAATGTCAACATTTTCGAAAGCATCTGCGTCGCGTGACGGCGAAATTTCCAAGCCCTACGTTAATAATGTGAAAAGGATGTAATGAAATACAACTCCCTATATACTGTTCTAAAGCCTAGTTTATGACTTTTGAAATGGGATATGTTCAGCCACGGTAACATAAACTCAGAGGTTTAAATTCCAGACATAATGTGGAATAGCGTGATCGAGGTGCCGTGCATTTGGGAAAATGGGAGAAATAGGAATGAAAACGAAAATTGATGGTTTTTCTCGTTTCAGGTGGTAATGTTAATCGGAATGAGGCAGAGTCCAGTGCAACCGAGGACGAGCAGATTTACTGGCTTCGTCCGAAGCTCCGACCTTCGCCAGCCCAGTCACCCAGTGGCAATGGAACTGGTGGTACCTTGGACAAGAGCTGGCTCAATAAGAAACTCCGACCTAAAGTGACATTTAACGATCTGCCTAGTACGTCTGGCCCGCGGTAACTACTCTCCTCTGTCCTTTTGGTGTCGTTTGGCATGTTTCTCATTCTCACTTCATATCTCTTGCATTTCTCCACTCAATTGCGTGCTTTCCTTTCATTTTCGGTCCTCCATTTCATCGCTTAAATTCACTTCAACTGGGAGAATTTCATTCTGACGTGTCAATTTTCACTCTAGCAATAAGGGAAAAAGAAGAGGTGCCGAGGGTGGACCGGAGGACGACGGTGATTATGCCACACTACGTGAATTACCGTTGATGACTGCCATTGACACAGCTGATGATTCAACATCCGAAGAAAATAAGGTAAACGTCATTTTATGATTGAAAATTGTCAATTATCCAACTCTCCAAGTTGAATCCTATAAGCCTATAAATGACTTTCACTGAATTAAAAAGAAGAAAAACAAACTGAACCATTTATTTTCACCCTGCAGTGGAGTAGATGGCTGTTACCCCGTAGGAACCCTCCCAAAACTGCGGATGTAAGACAAATAAAAAATCAAAGAAAATTGAAAAGATCAAATTAACAGATTGATCCAATTAATTTGGAGTGTCGATGGTTTGCGTAGAAATTAGATGATGAATCAGAATGAGTAGATTCTAGATGATTGATGGATTGGGAATTGAAATTCGTGTGACTTGAGTGTTTTCGAATAATCGTAGCATTTGACTTGACAAATTAGAATTCTCTAACCAACTATCGAATAATTAACTAACACGCATGAATTCCTTGACTAGCTTCTGGAGTGTGTTAACGATGATCAAGTAACGTACTACGCGAATGGCAACCGTGATCTTCAGCCATCGGAGGGAGATCCTTCGCCTCTATTGACACCCGAACCCTTACCCGATCCCAACGTCGCTGATTTACCCCCACCAGCCCCACTAACTAATTCTCCTATTGCGACTGTCGATGTCGTTGATGATGGGGCTGCTACATCAACCAGTCAAAATCCCACTAACTCTCTTCTTCCCCAGCAGGTAAAAACATCAATAATCTATTTAAAGCTGCGGGGCACCATCGGTTTCCCACCGTGTACCGAGCGCTCGCGTTATGATACGTATTAATTTTTTTCCAAACCAACAAAATATGACAAAGGACGGTCAAGTAAACAGTTTCCAATCAATTTGAGGCATTGAAGTCCGATATTAAGGAGCTTTTCTGGGGGTGTCCTGCAGCTCTAATTGAATTACTCGTCGTGAATGCAATTGCGAGGGGGGGAATTTGCGCTCGTCAAGGAACAAACGTTGAAATAATTTTTTTCCCTTCTAGCCCACCGGATACACCCCCCGCTGCTTGCGCCGGGGTGACTCCGGGATGCCACAGGACGAGCTCACCCCTCGCTCGGACTCGTCAAACTCACCAGCAACTCTAGAGACCATCCCACCAGTGGTGGGTTTAACCTACGCCTCAGAATCCGGTTCAACGAACCGCAGCAACACAAGTAGCAACAGTGAAACGTCCAGTGGAGTCCACTCAAATGTCAGCAACGTCTCCCACACGTCAGCAGGCTCTCATCAACGTCGCGCCACAAGCGTCGACGATCTCAGTGGAATTCCGAACGGCCCAGGCGACTTCTCCGGCACCAGAGACGAAAACCACTGGCGCAGTTGTTCACTCCAACGAGGCATTCAGCCCCCAGCATCCAGAAATAAGGACTTCATCGCCACTGTAGTCCAAAATGGAATAGTAGCGACTTGTCAACCGTTCTCCCAGTATCGCAATGGTGATAACAAAGTGGCGCCACCCCAAGCGGCCGGATGTCCTGCCATCATCCTCGAAAATGCCAACGAAGCGACAGTGGTGATTCGCAGAAGATTATCAAGACCAAAAGTAACAGAGCCACTCAATCCCAACGATCCCGAGCCATTTTCACGTTCCACTAACATGAGAATGACATCGTTCACCGAGAACAGCGATCTCAAAGGCGGCATTCATGCATCCTCAGCAACATTACCGCATTATCCAACTCAACCAGTTGTGCCCACTTATCCTCATTGTTCCACAATGCCTTTGCCTCATGGCGCACACACCAGTGGATCAAACAGCACTTCAGCTGTCAATGTATCCGGTAACAATGGTATCAATGGTGCCATCACTGGTTCATCCAGCAGTTGTGGATCTGTTCCTCAGCACTCGATTCAACAGAATGGACACGGCATTCTTCCACCGAGTCATACGACACTGCCATCCCATCACAATGGCATGAGGATTGTTCATAATCCTGCAGCTAGTAATTCATTCGTTAAGAGATATCCACCCAATCCTGTTCATGTGCAGGCACAACCGTGGAGTCTGTCCACTGGGCATCACACCTTTCCTCAACCATTGCAAAATAAATTCTTCCCAGCCACTAATACTGGCAGCAGAGTGGCTGACAGAGACTCCGCTAATTTCTCCATGGCTAGTAGTGGAGACTCTGATATTTGCGTCCAACCCCATTAAGGCTGTTAAGGAATTTCCGTAATTTTGTAAACTTTTGGAGTGGGGTCTTTGTTTTCTTTTTCCGGGAAAGTTGGTTGGAAATTCAGGGGATTTAGTGAAGTTAGGATGTTGTTGGGGGTTTTGGGGTGGGTGGGGGGCAGAGAGGAGAGGTATTTATGGACGTGCCGTCGCTTCGATAGTTGTATCCGTGCGGGTGTTAGGTAGTTGTTGAGATTGAGTGCCATAATTCAATGAAAATATATGAAGATTCATCTAATTGTGAATTGAACGTGAATTAATAAGGATAATGAGAACGATTATTTCCAATGACAGGAGATTGTGAATTCATTTCAATGAACTACTCAACCGATTCCCTTTTGCCATGAAACGAAGTTCTTATGCTAGAGTAAAAATCCTTAAAAAAGCTATTCCCAGCTCTCCTTGAGCATATTTACATATCAAATGAAGAAAAATATCTCTGAGAGCAATAATTATGCTATTAAAAAGTGTTGAATGCCAATTCCGTTGCTAAACATATCCATTATGCGTAAAAGTAGAGATAAAACGAGTGAGAAAAATGAAAATTCATATTATAGGGCGCGTCCAGTGTGTAAAACGGAAAATTAAATCGACGGTAAGGGAACTTAAATTCAACAAGTGAATCAGCACAGTAATTTGATGTTTATTCAAATTGCAGTGACCGTCACCTAGAAATAAAGGAAAATAATTGCATATACTTGCATATTCGTAATTATAAAGAAAAACGTATTTAGAAGATGTGGAAAAAAAATGTAATCTGCAATTCTTCTCCCCCCAAAATTTTGTGATTTAGATTTTGTTTTTAATACAAATTCAATGAACTCGGAGCAACGAGAATTAGAGTATCGGGATTAACACTCGATAATTAAATTTCTATCGATAGTCACTCATTATTTCGTTATCATTTGTTGATAAAAAAAAATGAAGTTACGAGAAAGATATTTTCGATAATTTTTCCTGCATTATTCGGCATTAAATGATTACAATGCCGATGAAAATTGAATAAACGCACATTACAATGACACAAAACACGTACACAGACACGAAAATGAATAGCTCTGTATGCGGCACAGCAATGAAAATGCTAAGGGTAATATATTTTTCCATGATCAATGAGTAACTGAAATGCCAGTAATTATGATTCACGTGGGAAAAGATGATCCGTAATGTGAGAATAAAACAAATCGTTAGCTAGTTTTTGTGCTCTTTATCTTTAGGACATATCGTGTACCTCGAGACAAATCCAAAAGCAACAATAACAATGTGAAACAATGCGATGCTTCGTCGAATTTAATCGATAATAACTAATCATTAATCAACATTATCACAATCCGAGAATCATTGAGGTCTCTTGCCTCTCCCTATTTCACAAGCAGTTTTTCTCTGCTCGCCTTCAACGTCATGATTAATGAAATAAAACGCAGAAATGATAATAATTCAATAACGAAAATAACGAGTCGGTGAGGGTTCGTCGGATTGGATGATAAAGAAGCAATTTTTTTACAAAAATATTTTTTTACCGTAGAAGATGAAACAAAAAATGGGACTAAAGATATGAAAGGAGGAAAATACTTTTACCATAACTTTTGTATTCATTTAGACTGGACTAGGAAACTGCGAGGTAGAAAAACCAATGGAATCTGCACGATGAAAATTCAAACACACGATCAGTCGAAGAATGAAAATTAATGTTAGTGTACTCGCACAATATTTTTTTTACATTTTATATGAGAAAGCAAACCTATTGTATATTTATTTTACACCGTACTTAGTTCTTCATCCCTCCTGTGTTTGAAGACACACGATCAAGAGAGAGAGAGAAAGAAAGAAAAAAAAACGTACTCAAAATCCATGAATTAGCTGCTGAGAGCTCGCTATTCAAAGCACAACTACACTGAAAAATAATACTATTGTACATACAACTGAACTTTAACGTGAAAATAATAATAATTGTAAGAAAATATTGTATAAAGACTGACTAGAATATAATCTTGCTTTGATATTTATTCTAATGCAATTTACTGCTGTCCTACGCTGTACTATCAACTTAAACGATATTACTATGGTTCTATATCGATGCGAAATTAACTAAACAGCAAAGATGAATTTTTAGTTGAGGAAATCAAAGAGATTGAACATTGTAAATTAAGTTTTGTTCTATAATATTTTAAGACATTTTCTTTGCCATTTTTTTTGTTTTCTTCACACTCTCTCAAAGAGGAATAAACAGCGGCACTATTATCCTCGCATCTCATCATCTACCATGACGCATAAAATATTCAACTCGTCATTTGATTATGTGTAAACTTTGTATATTCATTTATTGAGAAATAAAAAAACCATGTACAAAAAAATGTCCATTCTTTTTCCTGCTGTTGAAATTTTTCGAAATTTGATGATAATTCACATGTCCTCCATCATCGCTCTGACTCTCTTCATCTCTATAATTGGAAACAAGAATTCGCTGGTGTTGTGTCATTTATTAAGAAGAATTATCAGTATTTTTGGGGGAGTAGTTACCCTCGAGAAGAACAGGAACTTGACTTCTCGGTACGTTGATGGATGTAGTTGTTTCGGTACCATCCAACTTTTTCAATTTCAGTGACATTTTGATAAAGCTCGATGTGCCCTCATCACCGGGTAATATCTCCCAAGAGGATAAATGACTCACTACAATGGAACCAACAGGTTGATGAATTATGCAGTGCAATATCAATTTTTCAAAAACCCAAGTAACGACTAGAGCTCTATTTTCATGAGAAGAAAATACTTGGATCCCTTGAATAATTGGGATTTTGCAATTATCGTATTTTATCATTTTATCCAATAAAAAATGTTATGCAACGACATTACGCAAATATTCATTACATCTGAGAGATTGAGCCGTCAGTGAATCCAATATGCTATTGAAATTATCGGTGTGTAGGCGTCCAATAGCGATACTGTGCTCCCTAGGCAGTCCCAATTGTTGAAGCTCACTGCTCAGATCTGTCGCGTTCACCCCATACCTCACAGAGGACATTAGAATCAACTCTAGTGCAGCTATTATTGCCTTAGCGTCCTCAAACTCTGGAATAAGCCCATCGATCAAGAGGGAAAAAATAGAGAAAAAAGTCTATATTCCCATTTTCTCATCATCATGCATCTTACCCAGTTTTGCATCATACGTAAGCTTCTTAACTTTATCCTCCTGCAATGATACAAAATTAATGTACCAAAGTTCCAGTTACTAAATTTGTAACAATGCAAATGAGAAATTCACATTGCATTCATTATCTTCGAGATACTCGAGGAAGAGACAAAAAACTGCAGAAAATAGGTGGAAAAGCCGCAATAAATGACCTAATGGTATATAAAAATATGACGAGGAAAGAGAATGGAGATGAAGAAGTACTACATTAGATGTCATTCTCTTCGCTCTCAGCCCATAATTTCAACATTTCTGTCAATTCCGCGTCTCTTCGTCTTCCTTTGGTTTCACACTGAATTACGATTCTTCACATATTTCCTTCACGAGGTGAAATAATGATTTATTCTCACTGCGTGGGGGTACTCACATCTAGCTGGTTCCCACTTATGATTGATTTCACCAACAATTGACCTAGGAGCTTGACTTTGATGGACGTCTAAAGAGGAAATTATCATCAGCAATGTAATTTCGATTGCTTAATACTCATGATCAATCGCTTACCATTCGAGATAGCGCATTAATCTCGGCGAGGAGCCAATCCGGACAGTCGCCATCTCCCAAGAACCGGAATCGCTATCAACGGATGCCAAAAAATTACAATTGTTCAAATCAGTAGCGAAGTGGTCAAACGGTTCAAGTCGATTTTGGCTATTGACCAGTTTTCAATGAATATCTCGAAATCTAAGAGAAATAGCAAAATTTTTCTCATAACCTTTTTAGTAGCACCCATTTCGCTCTACAAAAACGGTTCTAATGAAAATTTCGCTATCCCCCTTAAATTCGTAAATATTTCTGGAAAACTCAACTAAAGATTAAATTGACTTAGGTGAGGCTTTTTAAAAATTATTCATAACTCAGAAACAAATGTATCAATATTGCTCAGTTTAGGCTCATCTCAAAAGGAAAGAATGGTTCTTCGTATTGAAAAAAAAATGATTGAATTTCATCGACATTTCAACCCGCCACTAATATTTTTAAAAAAGTCAAAAGTGTCCATTTTACCCCAACCTCCCCTAAACCGTTTGTTTCACTTCGCTACTGAAATGCTAACTTAATTCTGATCAACTCACCATTTTCTTCTCTTATCCCTGGATCACTAGTTCGAACTGCAGAAGATGCGTTAAAAAACATAATCAACTGGAGGATTAACTGATTACAATAAAATTTCAGTGGAGAAGGTGACAGGATAATCAATTACTGCTGAAGGGAAGAAATCGAAAAAAAAACAGAATAATATGATGAGAAAAATGTGTAGGGTGGAACGGAAAAGACGGTGTGTTTGCACAGTCGACGAGCAGGAGATTGACGTGGGTAGGTTTCAGTACAGTGGACAATGGCCACATGTGTACAGAATGAATTCCCAAATGCAATTCTGAGGATCTCCGGGGCGAAACCAAACGAAGAAACAAGTATGAACCCATTGGAGACTAAAAAGTGGCTGGACGATAGCATAAATACTGGGGGACAGATGAGATCCTGCGGCATTATCGTACAGATCTCGGCTGGTGGTGCTACACCGTTGCGGCTACGTCCGGTCAAGTTAACAACGAATTGACGGATTTCCTTGGAACAAGTGATCGAAATGCGGATTATCAACACTTTATTCATAATTATTTTGTTGAGTGCGTCAATCAGGGTGAGCAACTGTCATACTATTTTGATGCTGTGAAAGCATAAAATTTACGGCAATTTTTTTGCTTTTCGTGTGACGTAAATGCAATTTTTCAGCATGGAAGTTGTACGCCAACGCGAATAATACTCGATGGTAACGCGAGGGATCTTGCAGCCCCGGCGTCGACGGTCTGGGACCCTCGGGACACTTACAGAGGACTATTTTCACCACGTACTCCTCAGTTTGACATGTACCGGCCTACAATGGATCAGCTAAGAAACTTTGGGTGAATATAAAGTTGAAAATACTTTGCTACGAGATGTATTATCTTTGCTCGAAAATCTAAAACGAATTCAATGAGAATTTTCCAAAAATTGCTAGACAACTGTTCCTGAAATTTCAATTTATTTCTAACAGTGTATTTCTCTAATTTCCCAAAGTAGTTATGCAATGGGACAAATCGGTGACGACAGACTATTTTCACCACGTACTCCTCAGTTTGACATGTACCGGCCTACAATGGATCAGCTAAGAAACCTCGGGTGAATATAAAGTTGAAAATACTTTGCCACGAGATGTATTATCGTTGCTCGAAAATCTAAAACGAATTCAATGAGAATTTTCCAAAAATTGCTAGACAACTGTTCCTGAAATTTCAATTTATTTCTAACAGTGGATTTCTCTAATTTCTCAAAGTAGTTATGCAATGGGACAAAGCGGTGACGGCAGATTACGGACTGGATTCAGCAATCCACCCCGACCGTCTCGTATATTGGCGACGAGATGTGAGAATCTCGACGACGTGAAAAAGCGCAATTTCTTGATGTCCTTTGGACTCGGTACGGGAGTTAGGTGTAGTCGGACGATTCGAGAATGGACGCTTCAAGAGCCTTTGTACGTGGACGAACCGGGATGGGTTTCTCTTGAAATCAAAGGAGACGGTAATGAAGACCCGGGTGTCAACGGGGACGATCCTTTCATAATGGCCAGAGGCAAGCGGTTAATCGACAAAATTCGAGTAGATTCAGCCAACGTACCACAAACAAGTTCTTCGAAACCAACACGCGAGGTTCGTCGGAGTGAGGGTGTCAACATGAATGGCGAGGCTGATGAGAGTATGAAGAGCTTCTACAGAGGATTGGAAAAGTATCTGGCGGCTAGGAGTGGCTATGTTCAGCCTAGGGACAAACACTCGGACGTTATGGACATCTTGAACGAGCCGTTCTTCATATCTCGCGGAAAAAAATCCAGGGGCAAAAAGAATGATTTCCAGGGGATCACGAATTTAGAATTTCATTCGACCAATTCACCTGGAAACTATCGTTCCATTCGGGATAGGAGAGGGGAGATCGTGGAGCAATTGCTTAAGGAACAGGATCCGTTCTACATTGCCAGAGGAAAGAGATCAGCGAATGATCTGTCAGCACTTCTCCGCGACTGGAAGAAGTGAAACGACGGGACGAAGAAACAATTTTGCAATTCTGTGATCAAGTGAAACAACAAGTGAGAACTCTAAAATTTCTCACTGGACGGAGAGAAATATTCAGTAAAAAATTACGGAACAATTCACGTAATCCGGAATGGAGAATCGTTTTCCGGCAATTTTTATAGGAATGGAAGAGAAGAAATCTGAAACGTTCAGTGAATTTTCAGGTTCATCATCTAACAAAGTACGAAATTGTTACGTAATTTTTCCCGAAGAAGTAAAATCTCAGAGAAACTTGCCGACTTATTATGCCTCCAAAATAGACAATTCTTGAACGTTCAACAATTTTTATGAAGCTGGTGAGTTATTTCTACGTTTCGTTCCGTAAAATTTCTCAATCGTTGGGGAAAAATTACGAAACGACTTGTTCCCACAGCGGTGAGTCATCAGACGGGTGGTTAATTTGTACGGAACGAATCGTAGAATTTACGTGGCGATTCGTACAATTTCAGTTCCGACTCACATTTTTTACTGAATTTTACTTCGCTTGTGGATTACGTTTCAAAACGTAATTTTTACGTTTTCTTTGCGGTAATTTTTATTAAATTTTTCTCTCCGTGTGAAAATTATGTCATCCTAGAGCTCGTGATAACTACTTGCTTCACGTGATCACAGAATTGAAGGAATGAAATCGAATATATATTTAATCAAAGTGGTGGCAAATATGCTTTGTGTCATTGAAGTATTTTATTATTTTCATGTTTCGTCTCCTTCAGACAGAATAATATATGTCATGTTGATCAATCATTCATTCCGGTGATTTTGAATTTTTTACGCCAATGACCGTGTGATGCTGTGGGAGGAGGGGGCACGTGAAATTATCATAAAAATTGAGAGAAGAAAAACGTCCAATAGTCAGTGAAAGTTCGAGGGGGAGAGAAAAAAAATCAAGTTGAAGGAGTCAGTGGAATGTACGAAAACAATTGTGTGGAATTAATTCGACAAATTTCTGCGCCATCTACTCTAAATTTTTCGTATCAGGCGTTCAGCGTCACACGATTTTACTTTCGTTATTTCAATATCCCTACATTCCAACAGCGGAGAGAGATTAAAAATTACATTTCATGTTTTTCAGTTGTTCCTACTTATTTTTCCATTTTCTCTTAAAAAAAAAAAATGCGTGGAAATGAAGGGAGTCAGCAGTCGCGCGATGTTATTTATGATGCGAATGTGAGATAGTTTGTCAGGAAGATGATGAAAAGAAACGACCCACTGCTTTTGCACACATGGTACCCCAATCTCACATTAAATATCAAAATAAATGGTCATGTAGTCATGTAGTACACTGTTCTGTCTCGTATTAAAGGGACGCACTCTGTGGCATCCTTGTAATTTTTCTTGTACAAAGATTATTGAAAGGAAGAGTAATATCATGAGATATCACTGAATCCATAACAATGCAGGAAATAAAAATGCTGGAGGATGAACGAGGAAAAACAGATTGGAATGTTGTTAAACCTTTGGGAATAAACCCAGTAATCGAGCTTATTTATTTCCGATACAATTGCATCTTTCTAATCGAATGAAAACTCTACTGAGAGAGGATGTGAAACATGGGGGGTTGCGAACAATCGCAATATGAAAGACGTTATGACTTTCGAAAAAGAAAAATGAAAGATGAAAAAATAAACACATAATCCGAAGGATCCGAGAGGGAAGTACAGGCTGAGGGTGCGCGCGTAGGCGAGAGCACAAGACCACCGCTGCCGCTGGGTTTATGGGCGCGGGATTTTTGCACCAATGGGAAGACAGGATGTGCGACAGGTGGCGAGTATATAAGAATGGGGCACGAGCACCCTTGGTGAACATTTTGCAAGTATCCGTTGTTCCACTGTGAAAAGCCCTCAATTTCCATCTGGTGAGAGTCGAATTCCTAATTGTGCTTTTGTCTCGCAAGCTCCAATTGGATTTGAATTTCCTCGATTTCATTTTCATTGCTCTCCTGACAACGGATTGACGGAATCGCGAGCTTTCTTCACACTTCAAACTGTTCTTGTCATAATATTTCGGGTGAGTTTTTTCAATTTATATTCTTTATTGTGTTTATCAGGGGATTTTTATTCACGGAATGAGAAAGTGAGGGTTATTTTTTAATTTAGTGCTGTGCTGGTAAGATAGTCAACGTTTTTTTTTCGCCGGGGATGACGCGAATAATGGGAGCTGACAGGGTTTGAAAGCTTTGTTAAACGAGTTACAGAAGTGAACTGTGAATTTTTCATGGCTTTTTGAAGTTCGTTATGAGGTTGTGATGCGTCTCACTCAGTCACTATGAAAAATTTTGACGTAAATTCAATTTAAAGTTCGTTTCCAAGCTCGATGAATAGACTTAGTTCAATGATCAAGACGTTTTCTAATTTATTGAATGTGATACTTGGTTCAAGGAATGTGGCACTTAATTGGGATAACAATCCTTCTCCTCGTCTCAAAATCTGTCGATATCGAAGGGTCTCAAGACGTATATCTGCGCAACAATGAGAGACAGAAGATGATCAATTGGTTGGAAGCAATGAAAATGGGTCTAGCTTCCCACGATGCAAGTAAACGCAAAAATTTGACAATTAAAAAACTCGAAATAAAAAACCGTTGAATATAAATGTGAAAATGGATTTTAGCTTGGAAAGAATTAAAAGATTCTCTGAGGCATTTGCAGAGAAGGTCGATCATAAAAGTTGGCTTTCACGATGGTCCGACAATGCATAGACTGAGCTCAAGGAGCCCCGCATTCGCAACATGGTCATTCTGGCCGGATATCGAGAGTGATAAGGCAAGAAAATTTCATTATTTCTCATTTCCCGTGGTTTGTACATTTATTTTCGAGTTATGTGGCTGTGCAGTCATTCCCGTAAATGGTTGTATATATATATATATAACAGATTATCAGCTCCATCGAGCAACATCGAAATCACGCTTTGGTCCTTCAGGAACGCAGAAATCCTTCCTTCAGTCCCTGGGGTGGTAAACGTGACTCGAGTGCTTACAAACCCGATCCCAAGATAAGGAGGCCGGCGCGAGTGCCGTTCAACAGTTGGGGTGGCAAGCGCGATGGTGAACATACAGATGTCATTAAGAAACCATTCAACAGCTGGGGTGGCAAGAGGTCTTTAGTTATCGAGGATATCTTACGTGTGCCAGCCAGTGATATCTTGAGAAATTCCTGGCATCATTCAATTATTAATAATCCCAAATCAGTCGTTCTTGATCCTCACGATTTCCTCATGAGTGAGTTAATTAGTTGGTGAGAATGAATGGCTCGGGGGGAGGGGGGGTGGGGGGGAGTGAGACAAATGGACTGCACTAATTAATATCGATATTCACCCTTTTCAGGTGATTTCAATCAAATGGAGAAGAAGGAATTCTTGAATGCTGAAGGCATGGCTGTCAATAACAATCTACCGAGGGTGCCGTTCGATCCCTGGGGCGGGCGAAAACGCGAAAGCGACGAATCGAGCGAGATCGATATAACTGTTGCACCCTCACCTCATATTGATTCTGAATAAAGTACAATCCTATTAATTGTCATGAAAATTATGCCCATTTGAATCCCGAAAAATATCCTTGAGTTTTGTTCGGCAGTGATGTTACGTGTAGTCAATAGACAGATTATAAAACATTAAATAGATATCGAAACGTAAATAAATATATGAATAAATTAGTAGAAATTCGACTCACCGTATCACCATTCAACGGCCAATGGGGAGAGTGGAGGATCAGGTGGCGATTTCCTGGAAGAGTTGAATAATATATGAGAATTGAGCATTAAACATGGATTTATGAGGATGAAATATTGTATTTGAATGAAGTACCTGTGAATAATACAGTTGATAAATATTTTATTGTTGATTATAAATGAATAAAATTTTCGTGGCCCAAGAATTCCTTCGAATTTTATTTAATGGAATAATTATTACTCTCCCGAAGTTAATAATTGAATCATTGTTTCGAATGACAGCAGAGGGTTATGATTTTTGTTTACCACGATCATCTGATTATCACCATCGCATGCTACCAGCGGTATCTGTGAGAGATTCAAGCCAACCGAGCACAAACCTAAAAGCCTCCACCAGCGAGTGCTGCCTCTTGTGGAGTACTATTCAAACTTCACCTCAGGACAAATCCAGGAATGCAGGGAATCAAGTTATTCGTCTGCTATATCGAAAAATAAAACGCAGAATCTCTCATCACTAACTGCAATTCGTTAGCGGAATTTTCGTACTGTTTTCTCCTTTTTAATAGAGCCAAATTGCGCAACTATTTCGTTCTATGTAGTGTATTGGCTGCTTATTCAAAGACATTATTCTCATCTCAGCTGAGTCTCCCTGATACTACTCTAACAATGGTGAATCCAAAGAATTTGACAATAAAAATTTTTCGCGAAGAATAAAAATTCTGCAAATAGAATTTGGAAGCTGTCTGAACTAGAGAGGAGTAGTCCACTGATTCCGATAATAATTGAGGTATTTTCACAGCAGAAAATTTAATGACAATTGTACTGAATTAATCCTCAATTTTTACAACCACTTGACAATTTCATAGAAATTGCGGAGGAAATGATGACGAACTATGGGCCAAAATATGTCTTCAGAATTTTTGAAATTCCTCGTGTGCTGTACACGAGCAATTGAAAAATTTATCTGTGATAAATTTGTAAACCGAAAGGATTGAAATTGAGCGATAGGAATGGTGAACATGGAAGAATTAATGAGAGAAATGGAGAGCATGAAGATCACGGGTAACTCAGCATCCGCACTTCTCTGGAAAAAATGTGTCGACACATTTGTTCCTCAATGCATGAGTGGAGTGGACATGCCATGTGTTGAAAAAGATTTTCAAGACTATCGAGCAACACTCGATTGTAATCTCACGGAAATCTGTGGAGTGTTTCGTCGGCTTTTTTTGGAGTCTAATGAAGGAGGGAATGACGAAGAAGTGATGAGGATCATTGTGATACATCTGATTATCACTGTTGGGGAGCAGAGCGAGAGGAGCCCTTGGAATACTAATGAAACCCCTGGGATTGTTCAGAATATTATGACTGATATTTGCGGATTAATTGGAAATAGCAATCTATCTAGTGTCTTATGTGGGCCTGATGATAAACTTCAGACAATTTTGATGATTCTTAGGCCTAAACTGATGAGCGATACGTGGAAAACTTATCCTGGCGCCGTAACTTGTTATAAATGGCTATTAAATCAAGTCGAGGTAGGTTTTTAAATTGGAAAAATCGAGTAATCGATGTAATTATCATCCACTCATCTTTGGATTATGATTTATTTCAGATTCCTGGGCTGGCGAAATATTTATCGAGCATTCTTCCAACGGCATTAATTATTTTCGACGATTTTATGCCAGAAAATAGAATTATCGGGTTAGAATGTATCTACAGAATAATTCAACACTCTTCAACGGTATGTACTTTGAACAAACCTCGAATATTCCTTATTTCCCCCAGAGATAAATGTATTTACAATTTCCAAAGATGTAGCAATATTCCAACTTTTATTATTATCCAATTAAGGCGTTCATTAGCGAATACTGATGTGCAGAGAGTAATTGGGAATTTAATTGTACATCTTATCACTTGATTGGGAGAAATACAAGTTCCATCGTTTGTGTCAATAGTTAATTATTTCTTTGTACCCTCAGCACAGAGAATTTGTGGAAAATGGCTATGCTGAGGTTGTATATGATGCTGTGGAAAAATTGACACATCAACGTGATGTAAGATATGTCATCCCAACGTTCATTTGCATCACACATGTTTTGACTGCTATTGAAAACAATAATGATTCTTCGAGCAGATTTGAGGTAAACATAATTCTAATTGGATTATCTCATAATTTTTTTAATAGAAAAATGAAATACAAAAATTGGATACATTTTTTATTTAAAATAAAGAAAACGTATGCAATATTTGTCATATCCAATTGAACAAAAGAACGTACCACTCCAATTGTTGTCTAAGATGAAATTATCCTGAATTAACAACTAAATTCTTAAATTTCGCTGATTCATCCCAGTGGACAAAGAGAGATGACGTGATAGCAACAATTCTAGATAATATGGAAATGGAGCAGGACTTGGATTTACGTCACGCATACATGACGAGTTTACCCCAACTTTTAACAGATCTTGGATGTGCCAAATGGTTGCAAAGACTCATTAGGATACTTGAGGAATACTGTAGTCATCACACAGATTTGAGAACTCTGAAAGCAACTCTGCAGGTAACCCATGAAATGCCTCCGTTCTGGTGTTTTTTTAATGAGAAGAAATGATAAATGATAAAGTCAATTGGACTAGGCTTAGAATACTATTTGATTGTTTTTTTTTTTCGTCAGACTGCAGAAGTTATTCTCACCTTGTTCCACCTGCGGATTCCAGCCCACTGCACCCCACTCTACACAGCATTCCTCAAGCTCCATTTGGATCTAACCGAAACGCCAATTTTCGATAAAGAAATAATTAATTGTTTAGGGCGATGTATTTATACTTTATATCAATTGACTCCAAATGTTGGTTCGGTAATAATGCGAGATGATCGTATTCGCGCTATTATTGAGGATAGTCTGCTTTTTGCATGTACTGGTGATACAAAATATTGTAATTAGATGTCGTGATAATGAATTAGTACTTATAATCACTTTTAGACGCGTATCTAACGTGAAGTAATGAATTAATTCGAAAATACGCCAATGTACAGTTATTTTTCTCTTTCGTAGTTGAACGTCTTTGTAATTTTCTAGTCTGAGAAATTTAATAAAATTGTTTCTCTGAATGAATCTCAATGTTTCGTACATTAATGGGAATCCTCTCTCATTATGATGCTTCCCAATAAACAGATGGATTGCATTCGCAATGAAAAAAAAAATGTTAATTCTGGTAGTCTTATTAAGCGATTCGAATCATACTTCGTGAAAAGAAAGCGGAGCAAAGAAAGCTCTTATCTCGTTCGCTTCGCAATTTATTAATATAATGTGAAGGATGCTTGAGTATCAAAGGTCGCTTTGGTGGTGGAACTATTGATATAAACAGGGCCTTCGATCTTTCAACTTAGTGGGTAACTCGGTTAGTTGTTGAAATTTTGCAGAAGGAGAAACATGTCGCCTCTACTCATTATTGTTACCGCGCTCTTAGTTTTATATGCGTGTTATAATTTTGTTACTTCGAAACCTGGAAAGGCTCCACCGGGTAAGCTAAATTTATCATAATTTTACCAAAGTTGTTAATCTCAATTTTTGTTTAAGAAGAAATTTTGTGGGAAATTCTATCCATTTAATTTTTTATTTTTCACCGTGCAGGATAGGGTAGAGCAAAACGGACCAATTAAAGCAGCTCTACCCTTCGGCCGGGCTACGCTGTACTTTTGGATATTTTCAGTTTTTAAATTTTTCAACTAAATTGCATGGAAAAAATTTGAAACAATTCATACCCAGTCAGTATTATCTAACTTAAATTTCGCAAAATACTGACATTTTTTCAAACATTTCCCTCTTATAAATAAATAATAAAATTTGATGGCAAAACGGTGGATTATTTTTTATGAGGTGTCAAAAAAATTCTTGATTTTTTCACATCTAATGAAAAAAAATTCAGATTTCAATCCTTGATTACAATGGAAATGTTGATTTTCACATAAGACACTGGATTAAATCCTGATTTTTAAACATTTCTTCATTGAAACACCAAAACGATAATTAAATTGAGAAAAAAATTAAAATTCCGAATCTAATCGAGTTTTCTGCAATTTTTTTGCAGTTTTCAATAATCTTTGAACTTACCGTAAGGGTAGAGCTACTTTAAATAATTCGAATCGTTTTTTCTGAATTTTGTAGGGCCAGTACGTCTCCCCCTATGGGGATCCTATTGGTTGTTACTATGGGGAAATTACAAATTCCCCCACAATACAATCAGGTACTACGTTAAAAAATACAAATCGAAGATAATCAGTTTGTGGATGGGAAATTACTACACGGTGGTTGTCAACGATTACGAAACTGTGAAAGAAGTGCTCACTAGAAAAGAGTTCGATGGGAGAGACACGAACAGTTTCATGGGACTGACAAGATCCTGGGGAAAAACATTGGGTAAAGATTCTACCAGTCGATGAATATCTCTGACACAGTTACCAAACGAGTATTTTTTTTCAATATCAGGTATTTTCTTCAATGATGGAGAGGAATGGCAAGAGCAGAGACGATTTGCCCTTCGGAACATGAGGGATTTCGGATTTGGAAGGCGACACGGGGGACTGGAAAGTCAATTCGAGGAGGAGCTGCGGATCTTGGTGGATACCATAAAGAATGGAACGATTAATGAATCTGAGAAGGTTTGCATATGCAAAAAAAAACACGCGATTCTATCGGATTTCACTTCAACTCGCATTGAAAATTCCGTCGCTGTACTGCGCGTTTTTCTTACAGAAAATGTGTTCAATCGAAATTATTTTATAGGAAAAGTCAGTCGATTTTTTTATATAATTTTTTTCGTTGAGATACTTTCCATAGAAATCTGAGCAATCGGCCAAACACTACAGTGTGAATGCAGTCAGAATGCGCTAGATTTTTCCATGAAATTTTTTCGCACGTGAATAATTGACTTTCAAAGGATTGATGATAGATCTTCTATTCAGGGAGTTGTAAACGGAGATTTGGTGTATTTTCCAAATATTCTGTATCCATCATGCGCCAATGTAATTTGGGCAGTCTTGACTGGCGAGAGATTCGATCGAGAGCATCACGACGAGTTGAGAGAATTATGCATGTACGCCTCGATGTTCCAAAAAGGAGGAGAAACATCAGTTGGAGCTGTTGCGATGACTCCCTGGTTGAGTCACTTTAGGAACCTCTTCGGTTTCCGAGACTGGGTCGAGGGTCACCAAGGAATGATTAGGTTCATCAAAGTAATAAACAACGCACACGCCTCATTATCATGAGTTTTTTAATCTCAAGAAACACGTCGCTATTTACGAATAACTTGTGATTTTTCAGCGCTACATTGATGAAAGAAGCGAAGCTGCTTTGGCTAATAAGTCGATCGAGGGATTCATTCCGGAGTATTTGAATGGACTCAAAGAGGGCACGCTTTCTGGTGAATATTCCGAGCAACAGTTGGTGATGGTTGCCGTTGATTTCATGTTCCCCGCAATCTCAGCTGTACCGAGCGTTATTGTTCACGCTTACAAGTACATGATGCATAATCCGGAAGCTATGAAGAAGGCTCAGGCGGAGCTCGATCATGTTGTGGGGCGGGAACGGTTTCCGGAATGGAATGACAGGAAAAAGTGAGCGCCCTTATGAATGAAATGAATCCTTTGTAGTGATGCCGCGAGAGAGTTTACGAGACAATACTTTATAGAGATGGTGTCGGTCTCAATGAACATGGAAATTTTTGGTTTCGTCTCAGTCTCGAAATACGCAGCATCGACTCCTCTCGTGATGACTCCGAGTCAATTTATCTCATCTCGGTCTCAAGTTTTTCGCATTTTCAATGTAAAATCTCGGTTTTTGTCTCGCTTTTTCTCGTCTCGATTTTCTACATATAAAAAACGCAAAAAACCAACGCGGAAACCAAAGTGAGATAAATTGACTTGGTGTCAATCCGACAGGAGTCGATACTGCGTATTTCGAGACTGAGACGAGAGCAGAAATTTCCGCGTTCACTGAGACCGAGATAATCCCTCCAAATTATTGTCTCGTGATGTCTCGTAAAGTGTCTCGTGGTATCACTAATCCTTTGTTTCTGTTTCCTTTAGTCTCCCATATACGGAGGCGGCTCTTCGCGAAGCAATGAGGATGGAAACGTTGACGCCGATGGGTGTACTTCACAGATGCGTGGAGAATACGACACTCCGAGGATACGATATCCCAGTTAATACCGTCATGATAACCAACTTGGCAGCAATGCACAATGACCCCGATTTCTGGGGCGATCCTGAGAATTTTAGACCCGAGAGGTTCCTCGATAAGAACGGGCAGCCCGTCAAAGATTTCACACTTCCGTTTGGATTGGGTAAACGAAATTTTTCTGATGCAATTGACGAATTACATTAAGGTCCGTTTGGATTATCTTTTGAACGTGATCTTGGTTGTTTTTTTTATTTTGATAATCTGAAATGATCTCCAATTGCTATTCAGTTTTACAGCTTTTATAGCCCTGGAGTCTCCAAAAATTATGATTGTACAATCAAAAGAACGTTGAAAAAAAGCTGAACATTTTCAAAGAGCGTTTTTGAATAATATTGGGAAATAAAGCCAATAGGGAGGAAATTGCAAATTAACAGTTTGATGTATCAATGGCTGTCAGATCGTTAGTTACCATAACAAATTATTCATTCACGATTTTCTCTCTATCGGACTTATTTCTTAATCTTTATTAAAAACGCTTTTCGAAAATGTTCAGTTTTTTTCTACTTTTTTTGATCGTACAATCACTTTTTAATGAATTTTTAGGGAGCCCTGCGTGATGTAAAATCCAACGGAAATTGTGATATATTTTACATTATGAAGATGGAAAAACAATCGAGATAACGTTTAAAAGATAATCCACCTCAGCCTTAAATGGTTTATAAATAGTTCTCATGACCAATTTTGGTTCAGGCCGACGTGTTTGTGGAGGCGAAACATTTGCAAGGTTCGTCATGTTTGAACTGTTCGCAACACTGATACAGCAGTTTAATTTTTCATTCGTCGAGGGACAACCCACGAGCATGGAGGACAAATATCCGGGCCTCATTGTACAGCCGACGAGGACGTGGATCAGACTGACGCCTCGAAACTGATTCTATCTTCATTTTTTATAATATATCCCGTGAAATATTGAAATGTTAATTTTATATCTGTACTACTGAATTCTCGATTATGAAGTATTATCAAAATAAACGCTCTAATTGGATGATTCGTGTTTGTTCATTTATTATCCTCCTTTAATGAGAGAGAAATCGAAAGATTATGAAATCATGAACATATCATGCTCATTCTATTTAAATACGCTTCACATCTGTCAAACAACACGACGAAAGAATAATGAATCAACCTTTCATTTTGTCGGCAAGACAATTTTCCTCACACAGACGAAATAAAAAATGAAATAAACAATCGTCGAGACTCCCGACGTTCGCGCAGAGATAACCGAAAGAATTCCTTTGAATCAGAATCAATGATCGTATTATAATGAGCTCCCACCATAACAAATTAAAAACAACTCGTCTCGGTGAAAGGTTAATGATGTGCCTCATTAACCAATGCTGCAATTTGCGCTTTAACACGCGCTTGTTTACGAATGATATGTAAACATTTTTTTCTAAATAGGTGTGCGTTCGAAGTACAAATATGGGGTGAAAACCCCTTGGTGAGATGAAAAATACGCTTGCTCAAAAATGTTGTCTTTGTCAACCACTTCGGCAAAAATTTAATATAAAAAAACCAAGAATTATCAATTAATGACAAAATCTCAATGGTAATTGTTAAAAATCTTAATTTTATTATTCAACGAAAAATGCACTTAATAGTAGCCATAAAAGATAAATTATTGTGAAAAGTCTAGTTTCAATTGACTCTACCCTTACTCTCTGTGAATTAATACATACAATCCAAGGCAAGCTAGAACTGCGTACTTGAGTTTGGGGTACTCATTCATTAATATTGTGACCATTCCAACGTAAGGTAAAAATCCCCTTGCTCTGCCAACGACGTCTTTATGAGTTAACCACAGCTGACCTGGAGCATACAACCCTCGATCATCGACGGAGTTGTTGTCACCTTTTGTCAGGAATTTAACAGTGCTATTTGCATCCGCCCTAGATGATAAAACCGATAAGTATTATTACAACATTGATAGGGGAGGGTGGGGCAAAATGGACATTCTTGACATTTCCAGCAATATTTACAATTAAAGTTGTGCCTTCCATTCCAGAAAAATCTTTCAATTCCATTAAAAACTGAATGACTCATTGAACATTTGGAACAATTTACAAGTTTCCATTTTGTCCCCATTCGCCCCTAGCCATTGTGATGAATTACTTGGGGTAGTAAGGGGATTTTTTCATACTTCTCATGAAGCTTAAGTACTCGGTGTACGATTGGAATATCTCGACCCTCGACCTTGAAGACAACGATCTCCCCAACACGAACAGGTTCATCCTGGTAATTCGTGAGGAATAGCAAGTCACCACGGTGAAATGCTGGCTCCATACTTCCACTGAGGGGACGTAAGTGACAATCAATGATAAATTAATGACTGATTTGTTAAGAATTGTCGAGGATATATCGCGGGCTAAATGGAAAAAGGTCGTATTGACCGTTTTGGGATTTTTAATCTAGGGAACATGAAATCTTGACTATTTGGGGTCTGCAGAATCATTTTAACCCAATTTTTGTGGACAATTTTATTTGGCACATACGACCTTCTTCCACAAATACTCTTCCAATAGTGGAAAAATAAAAAAAAATCTTCTCACTGATTTCTCTTCATTTTTCTGATATTCGTTCGTACTTTTAAAGAAATAACCATTATTCTAGAGAAATTTCTATTGGAGAAAAATTTGGGGAAAAGGTCGCATACGTCAAAAAAAACTGTCCTCAAAAGTTGAGTTAAAATGATTCCAAAGTGCCCAAATCGTCCAGATTTCTTGTTCCCTACATTAGGTTTAGGGGAGAGTGGGGTAAAACGGACATTTTTTACTTTTTTAAAAATGTTAATTGACAGGTTGAATTGTTGGTGAAATATTTTTTTTCATTTTTCAATAAAAAGAACAATTCTTTCCCTTTGTGTTGAGTCTAAACAGATTTTAATTGATAAATCTGTCTCTGAGTTATAAATATTTCTTTAAATATCAAAAGTGTCCATTTTACCCCACCCTCCCCTATACCACCTTTTTTCAATTACGACCTTTTTCCATTTAACAAGCGACATGGTGACGTTGGTTTACAGGGTTATGTTGACACGTACCTGAGGACGACTACAATGGGACTCTCACTCCCCGTGACGACCATCAGACCTTTCCATATCATCAGCGCTGACGATACGATCATACCAAAGCTCAATAATTGATAGATGAACTGAGTTTCATTGATAAGAAAAATTTATTAGCTGTTTTCAATCCCAAGTAGGCCATATGTTTATACTGAAACAGGAGATTTTTTTAATTAAATTACCTGACGCTTGTTCATCCGCTGGAGGTCGCCGAAGAGTCCTTGCAACATCTTGATGGCTTTCTAGTTACACTACTTAAATAATATTCGTTAGAGTAATAGAAACTCAACGAGGAAAACTTGTTTAGCGATCGAGAGGTACACCGGCATGCACGTCATCAGTATTTACCGAATTGATTATGATTTTCTTGTTTCGGAGCGCGCGTGCGCTGTGTCGTTGGCTCCGGGTTCCAAGTGGCGGGG
>NW_021680344.1:4303560-4318419 GCF_001412515.2 Diachasma alloeum
GGGGGGGGGGGGAAGACACGTTGCTTTGTCAACAGGCGACTCGACCACAACGATGGCATTCGAGAGAACCGGGACGTCACGTCAGCAGCTGCAGATACGATAGGAATCATTCATATCACCCACTACTAATTTGAAAGGAATTTCTATGAGATGATCTCATCACTGTAATCGAACTGCGATCACCGGGATCACAGTTGAAAAAACAAAAGAAAAACTAATTTGATGATGACGTTCAACAAACTTTTTGAGTAAATCAAGTGATTCTTGACAACAATAATAAGCAATTATCCCCTTGTTTTCTTTTTTGTTTGAATGGCTAATACATTCATCAGTTATTACCATCATGGCGCGTAATTACGCGCGAGATTTGCGATTGATTTATGAGAAAACAATTCCACTCACGTCAATTTAAATGATTCGAGGTACAAAGTTCCGAGTAATGAAGGGAAATGAAAAAATTGTACTTTTGTCCAGGTACAACTCGGTCATTATTCACCTTTCAACACTTCCTCATTTGGTGGAGAATAGAGGTTTGATTGGTTGTGGGAATAAGTTGTTAATTGCAGATCATATTTCTGTATGGGACATGCTTGTGATTTATTTTCACCTTTGGGATTAAGAAGAGACTGATTTTTCTCAAAATCTATCATATTTTTTCCGATACTAAGTCACCGGGGCTTTGAATAAATAGATTGAAATTCTTCAAGTAATTCATTGACTTTCTTTTTAAAATTGAAAGTTGAAATTTCATTACCTTCGTTACGGGAGAATTGTTCTGCAACCGTTATCATACATTCCACCTCGAAAAATAAGAACTGGCCAGATAATGTCAATAATTACCATTTTTCAAACGTCACAAATCGTGACGACTAGAAGTCTCAGTGATTAATATTTAGTAGGAAAGAAAAAAATCTGGTGTATAATTACAACCCAGTCCAACACCCTATTGATTATTATTCCACCGATTGTGCAAAGACTAATGAAACATTAGGAATCGTGAGCTAAGTAGCTGTCGGAACAGTGAAACAATAACACTCGGGGGAATTCACTGGTTGGGGTTAAAGATCGATGGAAAAGAGAAAAGCCAAGGAGATTTGCGTCAAACAATTTTTCCAGGGTATTTTATTTTTTTTTGCAGATGCATAACGTTCACTTTTATTTACACCGATTCATGGTCAATAGGTCAAAGTGGAAACTTGGATCGATTTTTTAAATTATTTTTTTGGGTCATGGCAAACTGAATGAATAAAAAATTCGGTGCATTTGAAAGTAAATTTTGTTTCGATAAAACTCTTCGATTGATATTAAAGGGAAATGCGTATTAATTAACTATTATTCTTCAGAGGAAAGGCGGAAGCTGTCGAAGTCAAAATAGCCCACTTCATCCGAAGAAGAGTTTCTGTCATTTTTGAATAGAAATTTTTCTTTTCGAAGTGCCAAAATAAATTTAAATTCCCAACTGAACTACTCTCAAATGTAAATTTCGCACGTGCTTTTCTCGAATGTAAGTCAATGGTCTTTTGTCAGAGAGACCCTAGGAAATCACAATTTCAAAGAGTCTCAAATTTTTGAATAATTGAACTCGTCTAGTCAATAACAGATACTGTTGGCACATTTATGAACGTTACATTCAATTTTAAAAACAAATTTGAGTATTTTACCGTTTTCGTGAACGAATCAATTCACAAAGGAATCAAACAATTTGTGTCATTGGCATTCATTAGCGATTTTTTAAAAACCAATAAAACAATGTCAAGAGCGAAAACAATTTTGCATTATAATAAATTGTTCGTGTTATGGAAAAATAGTGAATAATCAATCGTAACTTGTCGATTCTCCCGTTTATCTGTTATCTGTTGCCAGATAATTTAAAGTTAAAGTCAGTGACTCTGACGAGCACCACAGCGTGACACGGCGGAAAGTGCATCGTGTCACTAACTCCTTTATTATTCAATTTTTATGCTCGTGAAGTAATATTGAGGATTTACACCATCGGATAGACATCGTGGGCCAATATCAATATCAATCGTCTTGACTGGCATAACGTGTCGTACGCCTCATGTTATAGAGATGTTTATGAATATAAATCAATGATGAAAAATCGGGTCAAGTGTTAATACAAAACATTTATGAATTCACCCGGTTTCCTGCTAAAAACTGTTTTGGTCTCGCTTCCCATTCGTCGATTTCTGCGCATAAATCACGAGGAAATGCAGCTTGCTGACGATATAAGCCGACAAATTGAAAGAGAGCATTAAAAATAATGCTCTAATTTCCTTTCCCCCTCGGTTTACGCTCGCTCATTTACTTTGTTGTCAATGCTGAATTTTGTTCTATCTGTGGGTAGTCATTTTGATAAAGGATATTCTGAATGAAAGCATCCAAACAATTCGCGGTTTCTAAATCCTGATATCAATGTCTTATTTTGGACGTCAACTTTTTTATACGTCTCTACCACTGCGCCGAGTGCTTCCGGCTAGTTTGATATTGCCATAGGTCAAAAAACAACTCACCCAGTTGTTGGCATTCCTCTCTGACTCAGGTGCACCTCGTTCTGGCCCTGAAAGAAGAAATGAAAACAACAAATTCAGCGGGGACAGGATGACTTTGATTTTATATGAATTTAATTACACTTCGAGAATTTGATATTCGTTTAAGCTCGAGGAAACTTCTTCAGTCGATTTCAATTGCTGACGAGGTGAAACAAAATTGCATTTTTATCTCATAACAAAGTTATTTACATTCACTCGATTAATCGTTGATCTGTTGGAATGAAAGACATTCAGGTTCTCGTTGGAAAACTACTGGAATTTTTAGTCCGGACCTACTGCATAAAATGTCCACCTATTAATCTATTTGCGAATGGATTGTTAGTGAGGATTGGCCAAACGGAAAGTTACAATGACCTTCCATCAGTCGCTCTCCAAGTCATCTCCCTCAACAATGCCAAAGTCCGTTGTGAAAAAACTTTTATATTTCGAGTTTTGAAACCTGATATCTAGCATCTTTAGCGATTCTGATGAATCATTCAAAAAACTCTGGAATATTCACTAGAGTTTTATTCAAAAAATTATACTTGCAACAAATGAAATAAATTTTCCAAGCAAAATACCGCTTCCTTAGCGTATTTAATTGATAATAATAATAGAAAAATAACAACACTTGACGTCATTAGAATTACATTGGAAAATCACAGAAAAATCCCCAGAGAAAACAGGATAGATCATCGCGTGAAGAACAACAAGCAATGATTTCCGTTTTATTGGAAAAATAGCTAACTCGTGAGTCAAGTGAAATACCCAAACTCCAGAAAGTTCTGTCATTGACGTGGGGAAACACCTACAAACATCAATGAAGCACTCACTGAAGTGCAAAGTTCGATTAAGTGTACCGATTATTCCTTTTATTTTTCATCCCACCGTTCTCCTCTATTTCTCTGGCTGCAGTATATTTATATGCCGTACTGAGACTCCCTATACACTCATAATCGTAATTATCGGTAACGCAACAAATCGAGCCATAATCGATTATTGTTCAGCAACCTTGAGGATCTCCTGTCGTACGTCACAGATAACTGGGGAAACTACGGCAATTAATTCGCACATCCATAAATTGTCAATTTGTCAATCACTTGTTTACTGCTATTCAAATTGGACTTTTATTGTAATTTTTTTCAAAGGATTTCTGGGGATCATTTAATTGAGCATCTCGTCCTGTCATCATTAACCTGTTGAAATTTCCAGGGTTTATTTAGAAAATATAAGACAAAAAAATCCCAGACAGAATTTTTTGCTAGTGATTCAAGTGATTTGTGTAAAATCAAGGGGGAAGAAATGTTTTTAAAAAACGAGGTCATTGTTACAATTAAAATGTCAATCGGTATTGTACATTCCGAGGGAAGCTAAATTAATAAACAATTTTCATCGTGATATTTACAACTAATTTCTCATCGAAAAAGAATCGTCATTAATCTTGAGAGAAAAAAATCGTGATACACGTGAGAATAATTGCAGAATTATCATCAAGTTTTTTCCTCAGAACGCCGGAGATCTGGTTGTAATGATCAGATACGTTCATTTTCCCGTGAATTCCGCAGGAGAAGTTTCTACGTACAAGGGGAGGGGAATTAGTCTTGAGAGAAAAAACATAAGAATAAAACGTTGGAAAAAACCAGGTGTAGCTGATTCTCCATCAGTGGTAATCACCTAATTTATTTTACTAGAAGTGGATATATATACGGAAATATTAACGTTATGGTTTGTTGAGTGAATTTATTCAAGCTCTGAGATTTAAAATTGGTGATAAAAAAAAACTTGTGATGCACTGGTTGATGCGTAGGATGGCATCATGCTTGTTGGCAAACATTATTCAATTTTTTTATTGAAAAAATTGCAATTCATGTCTCCTTTTATTATAGGAGGGAAAAAAATCATACCACTGTTCAATTTGAGGTTTTTGCGACGCTATTTGTAATTTTTTAAGGAATTATTCATATAATTCTGGATTAAACCGCTAGATTGCATTGTAACAGACTGAAAAATATTGACAGAAAATTACACTAGAGAACGATGGAGGAAACTGTAGTATGAGTGCATTCTCTTTCATTTTTCGTTTTGTCCTTGAGGTTTCCCAAGGTGAGTAACTTGTAATCAAAGAGTTAAGGGTTTCACAAATATATTCAAATATCGTGAATTTGCTTCTCGATTATTGTTCCATAAATCCTTGAATGAAGAAGAGCTTTATTTTGGGGACACGTGTCAGATGCAGCTCATGATTTGTACTTTGGATAGAATGAAATTCAAACAATGGAGAATCCTTTTGCCTTACTCTCCATTTCAGATGCATTTATTCTTGATGATTTTGTGCACAATCACGACCACCGACTGTGTTTTCAGCGCTAGTAATTTGGCAGGACGACGTGATTTTCTTGTAATGGAAATGTCAACACGGCGGAGAGGATTTTCAATGTCGGTGAATGGAATATTAAAGGTGATTAGATGAATAATTGATCATCCAATATCTACTGCAGTCATTCAAGATGAAAGAAAGAAAAAACGTTTGTGAAACACCTGGAGCATTTGTCATTTTCTAGAATTGTGAATTTGGCCAAGTTCTCCAGTCTGAAATTCCGAGAATGCAGTTGAATGTGAATAAACTCTCGCGAGAGAAGGCCAGACATAATCTAGAATGATCCATGCAGGCCTGCGTCAAAGAAATGCAGCCGATGAGTTCGAAATGAAAATCGATCGATCATTTGGCCGATTCAATGAATGAATAACGGAATGCGACCGCGCGTGAACCCATGAACTTGAAGAATTAATGACGAATTTAAAAAATGTGCAACTGTTGAGCGAGAAAATTCTCCCGATTTCGCCAACGCCGAGGTAACATTCACCCCTACCACCTCCATTATTTCCTCTCCCGTGTGGCTACAAGAATTCATGAAAACAAATTGTAACAAACGCAACGCAAACGTCAACTTTGGGTGGTAAGAAGGAAATTCCCTTGGGTGGGTGGGGAACCGAGGGTACAGGTGTCACACGAAGACGATATAAGGCTGCTTCTTGCCGATGACAAGCCAGTTGGTTACCGGACCTCGTGACAATCACATTAAATTAATAATAATATTGGATTTTATGAATTTTTACTGGTGATCAACCGCTGGACGGTGACACCGAATGGTTTATCATTTTCTCTGGTTAAAGAAAGAAAACAAAGAGAGTAAAAACTGTAGTGAAGGATTAGTGAAAGAAATCTTTTCCACTTTTAAGAATTTTTTCTACAGCTGATAATTGAACTTGTGAAAACGTTTAAAACAACTTTTGTGAGAATAGAATCAAGATTAATAAATTAAGGTGAGTTGGATGTGAATTTTACATTTTTTTCATCAATTTTTAATTGACTATTCTCTGTACTGATGAAAACGGAAAATTATTGCATTGTAGAGTACGTAATACATTACAATCTTATCGCGTTATCGGATTTGTTGAAATTATTGCCAGCTGTGAACCACGAATCATTCATGTGGCAATAAACCATCGACTCATGTTTCAAACCATTCCCTATAAGATTCCGAAATTTGACGTTTATGAACGATTTATTCCCATGCGAAGTACTTTTATCGATCTTAATCGTCTCTCGATTAATTCTCTCTAAAAAATCATCATTTCTTTATCCTTTATAATTTTCATTCACCTTTTATGTTCGATGTTGCAATTGCTGTTCCACCTGGCGGAAATTGCATTGAGCGATGATAATGTAAAAAATGACACAACACCGTTTATGACAGTCGATCGATGAATTACAAAATTATTGAAAAAAAAGGAAACGATGATTAGAATTCAAGATTATCCTCTATAGCAGTTTGACTTACTGTTGAGAACGATTAAATTAATTAATAATTGAAATCAATTCAACAATTCCAATGATTCGATGAATTCCAATTTAAATTATTCCCATATGTGACTGAAACGACTGACATAAATGAAACAAAAAAAAAAACCCGTGACCTTGAGATCATAACTAGAAGCCCTAAAACAAAAAGAACTTAAATGAACGAACGGAGAATGCCAGACGGGTAGAACCGGATTTCTTTAATACTCTTTGTGCCCGGAATTATCTACTCCTTTGTTTACATCGTATCCTAGCCGCCTCGAGTCCTGCAATTCGTAGCAATAAGAATAATGAAATATTTCAATTAAATTGATATACCTCTTCGAAACGAGTTACAGAAAAATGAAGTATTTACTAATAATCAGCGAAACCGGATTACTTCACATTTACAGATTGCGGTGAAGTTGATAATTTATATTTCTCTGTATTTTTATCATGATTTTTCTCCCATTTTTTAACGTGAAGCGTAAAACGAGTTTAATCTTTCTATCTCCGTTTCTCTTCTCTCGATCTGGGGGCGACTTTTCCTTTCAGTTCCCCGTGATTACGAAATTACCACGGGGAATAGATAAGCGCTAGTCTAAGTATTGAAGTGAAACAAGCAGTGGGACGAGATAGTTGAGGTCCTGGTTTGGATGGACCGTATATTTCTTTTTTCTCCTTTTTCTGAATTCATTTATATGTGGATAGCCTCGCATTACGAGAAGCCGGTTCGTAGACCTTCGCCAACTGTTTCAACCTAGATCTAGAGAACCTTCGTAATGACGAAATATATTGCGCGCCGATCTTGCGTTAGTGGCATTTTTCAGACGATGTAGGTGGAGATGTAGATGTTATTTTTCAACAGCTATGTTTTCGGGATTGATTATTATGTTACTGGGGAAAATGGCGTTATTATCACTTCTCTGATACAACATGTCAACTTCTTATTGAACGATTTTCATCTTTCAGATGACAACGTTTATAAAAACAGTTACCGAAAACTATCGGGACTTGATGGACAACAAAAGTGATCCCAGAGTCAACGACTGGCCTCTGATGAGTGGTCCTCTTCCCACATTCCTCATATGCATATCTTACGCTTATTTTGTCAAAGTACTGGGCCCAAAACTCATGGAGAATCGTAAACCGTTCAGCCTCCGGAGAATAATGATAGGCTACAATTTATTTCAAGTTATATTCTCAACTTGGTTGTTTTACGAGGTAATAGTTATAGCCGATATTCTCAACTATTTCTCAATTTCCACTTTATACTATCCCGAATCTCATAAACCTTATTTCTCAGCTTAGCATCACTCATTGAATTTTGATGAATTTTCTTAATGTTTATTAGAGCCTGGCTGCTGGCTGGTGGAACGATTATTCATTCAGGTGTCAGCCCGTTGACTACTCAAGGAGGCCAAAAGCCATGAGAATGGCGAGTGGATGCTGGTGGTATTTTATCTCAAAATTCACCGAATTCCTTGATACATTGTTCTTTGTATTGAGAAAGAAGAACGATCACATCTCCACTCTCCATGTTATTCATCATGGGATTATGCCAATGTCCACTTGGTTTGGGGTTAAATTTACTCCAGGTAAATGAAAAAAATGAAGAAAACCATTTAGATACGCAATGGAGATTGGAAAATTCAATGAAAATTCATGCAAGTCGCCTATTCCTCGGAATATCTTCCTCTCATAAATGTCTCTAACAAAGTAGTAATAGAGAAAAAGAAATGCTTATTTGCGGTTTGTTAATAAAAGCCCCGCAAAACCAAAACATCACGAGTCACTCGATGCCAACGTCGACATGAAATCGGTTATTTCAATTATATTTATATCGACGTTCTCGAACCGCACTCATCATTTTGCGTTTATGGACTAATGTATAAACTTGAAACTTCCCCTTTTATCAAATTATCGCTTCATGTTGCACCGCTATCATGTTGCACGCTGTTCTCTTCTTCTTCCTCTTCAGGGACTTTAACATTAAGGCTTACACCAGGAGGAAGGCGAAGAAGACTTCATTGTCGTTATGCCAATGGAAGTGGAAAATTCGCCAAGAATGGCTCTGCTTATCCCACTCTCAACTTTGTAAAACCTCATCTTTATACTTTTCATTATCTATCTTCTTTTTGTAAACCTATAACCATATATTCCCTTTGTTTTCTAACGTTTTTATACCATTTCCTTAATACCTGGCTGAAGGCCCTCGGGCGATGGCCAGTTGCAAGTTCTCGGGCTTGCAACGAATTCCGTTAAAAATGAAATAAAGTATAAACTTGAATAATTTTACAGGCGGCCATTCGTCGTTCTTCGGTCTGCTGAACACATTTGTGCATATTGTGATGTATGGCTACTATCTTTTGGCAGCCCTCGGGCCAAAGGTCCAGCCATACTTGTGGTGGAAGAAGTACCTGACAACCCTCCAAATGGTACAATTCGTTCTCGTGTTCATTCACACCTTCCAATTGCTCTTCACCGAGTGCAATTATCCAAAGGCATTCGTCTGGTGGATTGGAATGCACGCTGTACTCTTCTTCTTCCTCTTCAGGGACTTTTACATTAAGGCTTACACCAGGAGGAAGGCGAAGAAGACTTCATTGTCATTAGAAAAGGAGCAGAAATCGGCGAAGACGTTGAACGGTTATGCCAATGGAAGTGGAAAATTCGCCAAGAATGGCTCTGCTTATCCCAATGAGTACAAAATAGCCACTGGTTATATCAGTGATAATGGCCTCAGAAACCGCGTCTTCATTAGCAATCGTAGTATCGAGGAGTGACTTATGACTGTTTTGCCAATGATCTTCTCAATTACGGGAGGGAAAATTATTTTTTTCATGTTGAGTTGTTCATATTTCACGCGATTTGGGGGATGAAAAACAATTTTTTTCATTTCATAATTGATGGTTTACTTTTCTACTGAAGAGATGGTTCATCGAATTAGCTTACATGACTAAGATACGCAAGAGGAAGAACAAATCAGTAGTCAAGTGGTGAAAAGGTATGATAATTCACCAAATGATGATAAAATTTGGACTGATTCGAATCGTTTTACTACTTCTCGACTGGTGTTTTTTCCCTATTTTTTTACGCTCACGGGGGATCAACATTCATGCGATATTCCGCGTCATTGTATGTTTGGTTGAGCATGTGTGATTGTGTGAGAGGTCTTGTTCAATAGTTTCGGTGGCCACATTGTTGAATCGAAATTCCAAAGATTTTTTCATGAGCCCTTTGTCCCTTTATCCCTTGAGTTTATAATAGATGAATGTGACACAAACGAGAGTTTTCTATCCATTGAGATGAGAATTTTAAGACTTTATTAATTAGAATAGCGGTGATGCCATTACAATTCCTGTTAGAATGTCTCATAGATTGACCCTTTTCAATGTTAATTCTGTGGTTCGAGAGAAATTGTGGGAAGTAAATGTATCTCAATCTGCTCAACCATAGAATCTTTGGAAAAAATATTTCCATGCCGATGCATCATCATGTGATGACAAGTGGATGATGACGAGTTATTGAGTAAGATGATTTCAAATGTTCGGAAGACGTCCATAAGCGCGTCCCGAATCGGGTACGTTATGTATTCACTCGACAATCTCAAATAGGGAATTACTAGATTAAGATTATGATACTCTTGGCTTTGAGTTATCAAATTCCCGAGGATCATGTAATAATTTTTTTTTGTACTTTAGCCATGTTTAGATGTAATGTATATTTATGAAAATACATGTGTCTTTAGGAGTAAATATTGAATTGAATGGATGTTAGAATTTAGGAAAATCAATAAACTGCAAACAATTTTTCCCTACCTACGTTAAATTACCGGCAGCCGATAAAAAACATGGGATAATGGCATAACCACCAGTAGATGAAAAAGATCATACGAATGACAAAGAGGATTTGAAAATAGGCGCCCGGAAATTGTCAAGTAAATGCTGTTGTCAATAATCTGTTGACAGATCAAATCCAATAGAAATCGGAGAAGAGTAATTATTAAAATAAGTGGGAAAAACGGCTATTGACGCGATCTCATCAGTCACTGAGAACTCCATCGGTGAAAGTGACCATCGAGGCCTCACACGTTGTTGATTGAAAGTATTGAGCCAGATAGCAGGTCTACTCTCAAATCCAAAACGCATAACCCATTATAAAAATTTCTATCCAATTCTAATGCAATAATGAATAAATAAATGAATCTAATTATTCAAAAATTGTGGGACGGTTGTTCTTTCAGTCGATAGGATTTTATAGCATTGAAAAAAAATGCATATACTGTGTGTCTACATCTGTAAAAGTTTCAAATGTATTCATGAATTCAATCTTTTTCTACTATTTACTTTTATTTCTCGTTTTTCATTCTTTATTTATCGAATTCTTCTGCCTTTAATGCTACTTGAAACTTCGAATTTGATAAATGAATATCCATAATTTGCGTAGATTCCCACCATATTACATATGCATACAAAAATAGCGTCTTGTGGGTACCAAAAGTTCAAGTTTTCCATTTTCCGGTTTTTTTATGTTATTCAAATGTCAGACATCGGGGTATGCGTTAATGAATTCATTCAAAAAATACGTCAGAGTGATTATTGATTTCCAGGTTCTATTTGTTTTTTTCACGTGCTCTTCCAATTGAAAAATTTTTTAAATGTGGAATACTTGGCAGAACTCTTCGACCTCTGATATAGGACGTGACGCTAACATTGTGGTATTAGCTTTTCCAATCGCCTCGAGATATTGACAGGATGGAGTAATAATTCAGACTGTAGTTATTGAAAAATTCAGTTGTCATCGTTAACATCCGTTGGCAATGTTTGTTTATTTTTCTTTTCCTTTTTTTTCAGAGAAAAAACAGAATTCAGTATCACGAATTTGCTTGTATCGATCGCAAATAATACCCCTCTCTGTATTGTCATCTCTCCTATGGCGCAATTTTGAATAGCTGTCGATTCATAACCCATCCGGGTTCATAATTCAAGGTTGCCTTTCTCAATTTCACTCGATATCTAAAAATTGTCGTGGGGTAAACGACGGATTGGATAAGTTTTTGGTTTTCAATATATTTTTTGAATATTTTCTAGTTTTTCTATTTTGACTTTTCAAACTTTCTTCGGGAATTGCGGATGTTTTTACTTGAGGGAAAAACGAATTGGCCATTTTCCCAAGTACAAACTAGTGTGTGTCAGCATCCGCATATTTGGGCCGGAGGAAAACATAAAAGGTAGGGTAAAAGTATAAAGGGTGGGGGAGAGAGGAGAGGGCACTTTCGCTGACCGCTGAAGAATCGAGACTCCTTCTGTCATACCTTGCATAAGCCATCGCGCAAGGCCTGTTACGCGTCAAGACTTCTCTGTTCTCAACTTTGCCGCGAAACTCTCCCATAGACTATTTTTTTACGCATCACTCCCCGATCATATTTAAGTACAATAACAATCTTCGTCTTGAATCTCGACGAGTCATCATCATTATGTTCAATTATGAAAATGACTTTGAATAACGAAAAAGGAAATTTAATAGATCATTTTTTGTTGCGAAAATCATTAACTTGACTTATGAGGAAAACAACACTTTTGTTTACAAAAATTTCTGCTATAAAAATTGCAGTAGTCTGCAAATGCGTGATTGGGAAAGAAATTTTATTCAATTACGAAGAAATTACCGCTTGAATCATTAAAAGCAAATTGCACAATAAATGCTCATCACTTTATAATTTAAATTAAAAAATTTTTAAGAAAATTTTTCTTGGCAATTCTCCGGATTTTTTTCAGCGCATAATGGAGAAAATTAGCGGAAAACTCGGGCGTGAGCAGATCATTAAGATTCTGAAAATGCGACGTCATTGACAATGCAAATAAAATCTAGCGAGAATTCTCGAGAAGCGAACTTTGAATCCATTATTGAAATACCAATCGTCCTGTTGATGAGATTAGAGCCAACTTAGAGAGTTCACAATGGAAGGGTCAAAACGCACGTGAATTTTGAATGATCATTGTTATACGACGTTTTTTAACATAAAATTAGTATTTGAAAATACACGATGTCAAATGACTAGGTGACTTGTACTTGTTTTGCGGATAAAGAACGTCGGTTCACACAGTATTTACAATTCAAATGTTCATTAACACTGCAATTGCCGGTTCCACGATAAAACAAAAAAATACCAAAATGTATTCTGGATTTCTCATGTGCCCTTCAATTCGTCTCATCGCTTCACTATTCAAGATGTAATAGGAGAAAAGCGAGAATTCCCCTTAAGGGGAAACGGAACCCCTTTGTCTACATCAAATCTTAGAATTGTGTTTTCTCCTACAATTATTAATTTCTATCTATGAAATTACTTTATCGACTCGATTATCGCATTGTTGAGTCAATGAACTAGTTTAATGAATAAAAAATAATAATTGCAGGAGAAAACGCAATTCTAAAGATTCATATAAACGCAGGTGTTCCGTTTCCCCTTAAAATAATTGCAATTCCCCTAGAAAAAAAAAACATCAACTCGTTTGAGTGGTTTTTAAATATTGATTACATCCAAATACTTTGAATTTAAAATCCACGTGGTCTCCTTGAAGTTCGAACCGGGTACCGGTAGATGTCTGATATATCTAAACACCCCGCGCTCACCTCGAATGCAAATAAAATTGTCGGTGAATGACGCAAAAAGCTAAACATTGTCCCGAGGAGATGAAAAAAAATATATGTAAAAAATCAAGTGCCAAAATTCCCACAACTGACCCACCAATAAAATGCTAAATACTTTACGCTCCATTGGACCTGAGTAAAGAATCCAAGGACATGGAGTGTTTGAGCCAGTGACATAATTAATAAATCAATGAGCACCTGAGTGTTTGAAACTCGTTTGTACAGTCACAAACGTGAAAAGTAAGAGGCGGGACTAAACAAGCGTGGAGAGGGGATTGCCTGTAGTTTGCACGAAAATCTCAGGCGGAGTGTTGAGCACAACAGATCGCACTCAAAGACAGAGAACGTCAGTTCTGCCCCTGAAACACCGGGGGACACCTGTGAATTTAGCTTTTAAATTGTCACTACATATTAATTCTCTTAGTTATACCAGAGTATCTCCTTCCCCGAGTGCCTTTAATCTCCAAAAATTAGTAATATCTAATATTAGTGAAGTTATTTACTTTTTAAGTGGAAATCACCAAACGGTTAGTAAATTTTTATGCTGTTATTTCATTCGACTTGACACTAGAATAATTCGGGAAATGCATTGAATTTTTTAAATATTCTCACGAGTGTGTCGACCCCGGAGAAGACCTCAGAAATTGATGATAAAAATTTATCAATTTCGTCATGTTGGTTGAACAATTTGAATAGGTGAAATTCCCGGTTGAAAAAAAATTAAAAACCAACGGTCGGTTAAGTGCAAAAAGCTCACCGTTTCAAATCGAAGGGTTGAATTTCCGTGAACCCCCGCAAAAGCGCTGTTGTTCTCATAAGCGCGGCGATATTAACATTTGGCCATTTGTAGCGTCGTCCAGTCGGATTAGAGAGCCAAAGTGGGGCTGTGCCCGCCAGTGCCCACGATACACTCCACTTAGTCCTCGATCACCCCAAAGTGATCTGAAAAGCCAGCAAAATTGTGAATTTTTTTTAACACCAATATCATTAAATCACCAATAAAAATCAACGGAAAATTCATTAATAATAACTTGGACAGAACCCATAAATTGGCTTATGTGTACGGATAGGTGACAGTGTGACAGGAAATTTATTTATCATTTAAGATTAATTTTTTACCGTGAAAAAATAAAACGTGTTGAGTGTCAAGATTTAATAAGCAAAAATCCGCAGTTATTATTGCAATAATAAATAAATAAATAGCCACCGGGGAAAAGAGACG
The DNA here is from genome assembly GCF_001412515.2 of Diachasma alloeum. NCBI lineage: Eukaryota > Metazoa > Arthropoda > Insecta > Hymenoptera > Braconidae > Diachasma > Diachasma alloeum. The sequence goes on from NW_021680344.1 coordinate 4,317,809, forward strand.
GAAGCAGGTGGGTGTAGTCGACCCTAGCGCGTGGGTAAGTCATTATTTCTGACAATTAAATTCAACCAAATAACCTTAAAAATGAGTGAGCATTAATCAATCCTCGAATTATCACAATTTTGTCATAAAATTTTCAACATTTTCACACTATTTTTGACTGTACTGAATGACTTAACGGAGCAAATGCCAAGTAGCATTGAGGTTAGGACGCCGCTAGACACGATCGATTATGTATTGAGAATGTTAGCGTGATTGTACCTACGGATTGTCTATTTTTATCCAAAATTTTCAGCCAATACTTTTTTTTCCCTCTCGAAATTTCTTCAATCTATCATTTCGATAATCATTTCCAAGGTTTCTACGGAATTCCCGGGGTTATATTGGTGGGTCGGAGGAAGGCAAAGGTGGGGGAGTGCTCTAACCTCCCCGAGTTTATTTTCAGCTCTTACAAATTGTTTGATATATTTATATTTGTCAGAATTGTGAGAGCTATGATTCATGACAGAGATCGTCAGACTCTTATCTATAAAGTAACGATGATGGTAATCATTATTGAGTTGTTTTTTATCGGTCGTCTGACTCATAGGGGACAAAAAAGAGTGGGGGGGGGG
>NW_021680344.1:4319084-4388973 GCF_001412515.2 Diachasma alloeum
GGGGGGGGGGGGGGGATGACAGAAGAATGCCGGCAGTTGGGTAATTGGATGAATTAATAAACATTTGATTGATAAGCTTATCTTGTCTGTCGTTTGAAATTAATTATGGTTTTTTCTTCGTCATCCAAGAGGAGCAATAATAATTTGTTCTTTTTTTTTTATTGGAGTGACCTGCACTGATAGTTGTGTCAGTTTAACAGTCCAGCGAATTACGACATGTTTGGAATTTTAATTGCAGAGGATTGAAGAATGTCGAGGGAGTTTACGGTATTGTCGACTTTGTTACTTCGTGATTAACCTCGTGGCCTCGAAACGATTTGAAATATCGCGTGTTTTTATCGAAATTTTTAAAAAGATTTTTAGGGTATTTGTTTGGGAAGATTGGTTTATTTGCCTTTCATTGAGGTTGAGCGATAGAGCAGTACACATTGGGGAATAATTACAAGAGGGATGATTTGGAACTCATCTTGGAATTTATTGAGAGATCTTTTTTAATCCACAATACAATCATTAAAATTGTTGTGCCATTTAAGCGGTTCATATATTCATGGAAATGTCTGTGTGCAATTTCCGGATTTTTTGCTACATATTTGATGAGTAGATCGGTAGATATTTGAATGAATCGATTGTCGTCGTTAATCGTACGATCATTACATAATTCAATGAATGTTATGCTGGCGAATAGTTTCCATCGTTGGTATATTCAGTAATCGGTCGATTGGTTCAGGTTGTAACTTTCACCCGAATTATTTTAGTAGTTTGAAGTGATGATTTTTAATGCTCTCATTGATATTATAATAATGTATCGGAGACTTTGGAAATTCAGCATTGTGGGAGGTGTCGGATTACTCGGGAATGCGCACAATACGGTGAATATTATTTTTAGACAGTGTAAAATTCTGCCGCTTGAATTCCCTGATAAAATCGTTAAAATTTTGACAATAAATTATTGTAGTGAACATTACAACTTTCACTTGTGTATAATTTGATAAGCCAAATTATTCTGAGTACTCCAATTAACATTGCAACTTGGAAAGTTACTGACGTATATATCAAGACTCAAATTTGGGAAAAAACAAAGTTGAAATTTCGTTCTTTTGATCAGATCCGCTGATCGCGGGCTCGTCTGGGCACGTGTGTGATGAGATTGTGTGATGTAATTACGCTGAGTAATCGGGGAAAGACCGTGCGTCTGGTTGGCCATCAGCGGCTTCAATACAAAAGATAATACTCCCCTTGCCCTTAGCAATTAAAACAACAGATTGTCGACCGAGTAATAGTCTCGTGCAGACGGATATCAGTGGCTCAAATTTTACGGTTTGCATCAAGATTAGGAATAGATCAGGAGTAATGAGAAGAAAAAAAGGGGTCGGTTTCACGTACTCAGATAGAGTGTATCGGATTTTCAATCGTAATCGATTGCTCATCGCGTGACTGATGAGAGAAATGAATGATTGCAGCACTACTGGCATAATAAATAATCTGTTACATTTTTTTCACACTCAATCCATTGGCATTCAACAATATTCAACTGTCACCCTCTAAACTAAATGGCGAGGAACGCACGGAATTTGAGCAACACTATTACCGATTATCGTAGAGTGGGGACCATTTCTCTTACAGCAAACATCCGTCCTATACCGATTACCTCTCGTCTGTTACGTAAAATTCAAAGGAGAGGCTGTGAGTCAAGTTGCCGTGAAAGAGAAAGAGGGAAAAGTTGAGAAGAAAAAAAGGAAAAATTTTTGTTAAAATAAAAAAAGAGAAGATCGGTAGTGACGGCGAGAAAGTTACTAAACGCCTCAACCTGCTTGGTTGACGCTTGAGGCGAACCGACTATTACAGGCGTAAAGGGGCAACTGTGTACATACTCGTACACACGCGACTCCATGGATCGATGAGTATAGGCGACAGAATGACTGGACTCATTGTCGATGCATAAAACTGACGACCTTCGAGATTTTTGAAGATATTTTTCATCCACCCAATTTCTCAAACTTCCTCAAAAACATCGACATTGATTAAACGCTGGGGGAGGAGTTTTACTTGGAGTGATAATTAAATTTTTCGTGAAGAACTGAGGGTGGCAGTTCCACTAGGGGCGGGGGTTTCTATTTCTTCTTGTCCGTGAAATTAAATTCGACAAATGGGGTGCATTACGATGTACGTGTCTATTCCTCACCGACGTTTATAGGAAGACCCTCTGTGACCTCCTTTTTTGCCTTCATGTCATTGTAAATTCCAATGATTCGAATCACATTTTTCATTGGAATTTAATCTGTGTTTTACTGGATCCATTGAAAGATTCTGAAGCTCTCCAACCGGAAAACTCATTCCAATTTCCACTCTCCACTGAATCGTAGTCGTAGTAATTTTATTAAAACGCAGTTATGAGTTTTGTTTATTTCATTTGTTCACGAAAATAAGGGGAACAAAAATGCCATGTTGTGTATTTACATGTGATACTATCGTATCAGGCCGCCTTGTCGTCCGTAATATGCTCTGTTTAGCTTTACCACAGTGAACTTACATAATGTAATGTATATGCACTTGTCTCGAAAAGATTACAGTGTTTTTTGCCCATTCACAGGTGAATCATCGAGGCAAAAATGACGACCATAGTAGCTAATTTGATACACGGGTACAGGGACCTCATGGACAACAGATCCGGTGAGTAAATCACCATTTTTCATTCATGGGAAGACAAATCTCTTTGGATGTTTCAATGAATTTCACGTTTTTTTTTTCCTCTAGAATTTATTATTCTTTCGCAATGACTTTTAAAAATTCATTTCATCGACAAGGGTTCGTTCATTCAATATTTGCTGTCTCTATAACACAGTATGGATAGTGATGGTAGAATTAAAAAAAAAAGTGATGAAATATCTGGTGATGTTTGTCAGGGACACTCAATGTAAATTATTGCCCGGAATCACCGAGAAATGTAGCCATTTCGGAAGTTGTAAAACGATACTAATACGTCAGCACGATGAATCTTGAAGAAAAAATTATCCAACTAATTTCAATGGTTTACGTAATAAAATTTCTCGACTCTGGCATGTGGAAGGTCATCGGCTATTCGTATTGCCCGGGATTCGATTGAAATTAACGGGAAAATTTGAATGGTCCATATACAAAGATCTGCGTAGCATAAATATGAATGAACACGGGGACAATATGTTTTTACTCATTCATTCTACTTCTCAACTCGAAGAATTGGTGTTGTTTTTGGGCAAAACAATCAACATTTTGAATTCATAACGATTAGGGACAAAAGAAAAATTCAAGTGTCATTGTATCACAGTTGGAAATCGAGTTTCGTGAAAGTGGCACGTGAACGATGTGCCGAGGAGAACCGAAAGAAATGAAAGAGCACGATTGGCGAATGCCAAATCGGAAGAAGCCTCAGTTCACGCAATGAACACGGTCATGTTCATTGCGCCACTCAAAATTCCATGTCAGTCGAACAAAACAGTTGATGAAAAATAAAAAGTAATGATTGAAAGAAAAAGAAATTATGAAAACAGCGATTATTGAAATATGTCACAATCGTCAAAGTAAAACAAACCAGAGTTGGCCGATCTGTTTCGTTTCCTCGTTCTATTTAGCCTTTTCATTATTCACAGATCCCAGAGTGGCCCACTGGGCAATGATGAGCAGTCCCTTACCAACGATGGCAATATGCATATCATATGCCTATTTCAGCAGAGTCATTGGCCCAAGAATGATGGAGAATCGTAAGCCATTCAACTTGCGTAGGATACTCATTGTCTATAACTTCATTCAGACAATATTTTCCTCGTGGATTTTCTATGAGGTGAGTCTCAACGCCTCAATTTTATGCCCATCTCAGCGACAAACATCAACATTAACATTTGACTTGGTCAACTACAATGCATGTCCCAGTTATTACAATCAAGCTCTGCACATTGCACACATACATTGCACAGATCAAAGTGACGTAAAACTGTGACACAATTGACCACTGTCTACTCTACGTATCTAATTAAAAGTTCCACTCGACAATCGATTGTCTTCATCCTGCCATTCCCTCAAAAAATTGCAATAACAATGTTCATTTCCAATAACAAACTGTTGAGTATTGAATTAATCCTCATTTGTTTACCCCATCACCCACAATTTTTTCTTCACCTATAAATAGTGACAGATCGATAAATGAGAACACGTTGAGAACATTTCCTTCTCTGCATCCCTCTCCAAGCTAATCTAATTTCATTGAAAATCCGTAGTGCAGATCGATCGATTAACATACCAACTAACGAGAGAACTAACTAGACTTTATTACGACTAGCACTGTTCCCATTTCGTTCAGTCACAATTCACAGTAAAACATGCAAAATATATATATTTTTTTATTAAATACCCCATAGTGAGGTTGAAGTAATTAATGATTTATCACGAGGGCTTGTTAATCTCCCTCCTCGTTGGAACTCGAATTAATTATGCATTCAAGGAGGTAGAGATGGAGAATTGAGGGAGCACAGCATGAAAATTTCAGTATCCATCGTCAAACTTTGCCCCTTCCAACGCTTAAGCTCCAGTGAAAACTTCCGTAATATTCTTTGTCCCCATTAATCGATATATTAAGAGTACCATAACGCTAATTGAACAAGGACAAAATCTAATATACTAGTGAGTTGGAACATAAGAAAGGTATTATATACGACGATCGGGGTTATTTACGTTTTAACATCGGTAGATTAAACGAGAGAATGACGCGACGGTGCATAACGTAAACGATGAACGATGTGGCGCTTATCCACCAGTTGCTTTCTTCTCTTTTTTCATTTTTTTTTTCAACAAAGTGAGAACAGAGAGGGTTGAGGGGCATATGTATAACCGCTGTCCGTTAGCGTAATGGCTAAGTACATAGAGGGAATGAGAGAGGGGACAGTAATGAAAGAGATTCAAAGAAAAATATCTTGGAATGCTTATTTGTTCTTCTGCTCTGTTCTGTTCTGTTCAACAGTTTGAATAATCCTTTTCAATGTATACGTCATGTTTCCACCTACTTCATCATTTTGACTCTTGACGAGGGTCAAAGTACACAGCTCAATAATAATTCATGACTGACTGAATGAGTCAAAAATGTTAAATGATCGCATTCATTGAAAAGAAGTTATGACGTGCGGTTTCACACGCATTTTTCAATAATTTTCACGTCTTATTTGCAATGCACTCGTTCATTTTTGTTCGTCAAGAGTACAATTCTGCGTAGGTTGAGTCTCGTAATACTAAACGGGAAATAGATGTTACAAAATGTTGATGCCAGTGAGTGGGATTCAATTGTTTCTTTTTTTCGTGCTATTTTATTTTTTAATTGAGAAAAAATTTATCCCTGACATCGAAAGAAAAAGTCGAGCGGAGACACTCTCCTGTGTATAATGCTGAAATGGAACGACCTTGACACGTAACGCAATTGGTCTTCATAACGTACAACGTGAATTGTAACGTTTCGAGAGAAATTTCGATTGAATAATCGGTGATGTTGAATGATTCAAGTCAAATGGACAATTTAAATTGCTGAATAAATTAATGAAATGCTATAATTGTGATGAATAGCCATGGAATGAAGGAATGCATCTAAAAAAATAAAATAAAATAGTTTTGTTGCCCGCAAAAAGTAAAATTGATTTGTTTATCAGAATTACCTTTTCTCATTGCCGGATGTAAATTCGCGGCTAGAATGAATGCAAATATTTGCGGTTAGCCGGTTGAGATAACGACGCCTAAGTGTATTGAAGTAGCATTGAAAAATTTACAAACTTCAACCATGAAAGACCATTAAATGTCTGTTCCTCATTGCCTCACTCCTAGAAAAATTACCTCCTCCATTGAAAATAAACACTATTAGCAAAATCATGATCATGACTAATAGTATTTTTACTTTGTTCTGCGCAGTTTTTGATGAGCGGTTGGGCGAAAGGTTACAGCTTTCGGTGTCAACCAGTCGACTATTCAAATAATCCTTTAGCCCTTAGAATGGCCGGCACGTGTTGGTGGTACTATTTCAGTAAATTCACTGAATTCTTTGATACAGTAAGTAGAGTAGTGGAGTTGTACAATAAGGAGTTGTTGTATAAAATCCTCAGGATTTTATTCAACATTCGTGTGTCATAAAAGTGAAATGATGAGAATTGTCAATTAGACAATTATTTCAGTAGTGCGTAATTTAAAATTGAAATTTCATGGGATTTTTTTTACAGGAAATTTTTTCACCCGTTTATACGTATCACATGAGTTTTCAATTTTTTTGCTACATTTTTTTTTCTTCAATCCAAAGTCCGTAATAGCCATTCACCGAGTAACGAGCTCAATTGAAATTGAAATTCCATAATCGAGGATGTATGCAAGGCTAACACGACTTGATAATCATTTCTAATGATCGTTTACATTCCAGTTATTCTTCATCCTGAGGAAAAAAAATCAACAAGTCTCTACCCTACATGTTATACACCACGGGGTGATGCCATTCTCAGTCTGGATGGGACTCAAATTCGCTCCAGGCGGTCATAGTACATTTTTCTCACTATTAAATACATTTGTACACATCATTATGTATTTTTACTATATGGTCGCTGCCATGGGCCCCGAGTATCAAAAGTACATCTGGTGGAAGAAGTATCTTACCTCCTTCCAAATGGTAAGTCCTTAATTTATTTTTCAATGGTGTATTTATCAATATTACGTGTTCAGTTTTGGGTGAGATTAGTTTGGTAAGCTTCGCTTTCATAAACGCTGGAAAAGAGTTACTCAACTTTTGAATGATTTATTCACAAAGCTAATGGCTCTCCCAATGGTTCCACAAACTTTATTGAAGAGTGAGACGTCGATAAAAAAGTTTTCTCTTTCTCTCTTGGTATTTTTCATCAAATTTCGACTGAATTTTCTCCTTTCAGGTGCAATTTGTCCTGATAATGGGCCACCAGTTTCAGCTCCTCTTCACCGAGTGCAACTACCCTCGCAGCTTCATGATCTGGATTGGTCTCCACGGTGTTCTATTCCTCGGTCTATTCTCTGATTTTTACAAAGAGAAATATATCGGCCAGGATGCTAAGCGTCGTCAAAACCCCGGCGCTTGTATGCCAGTTCTCGAAGAGAGTGAAACAAATTTGAAGCAAAATGGTGTTTCAACATATACAACCATCTACAATAAGGAGTACAACAGTTGTTACAGCAATGGAACAAACAATGGCTACGTTGCCAACAACAATGAGAAGAAATTGGCTTAATATCACTGACAATTTCCTCATTATTCTCATTAATTAATGATTTTTTTTTTCATTTTCTTTTTATTCTTTCGCCGAAGGAATAATCGAAATGGAATAAAGGGCAAATGGAGGGGAATTTAAGACTAAGGGAAATATAACGAACGATCAGCCGTGAATTTCTTCCTTGCCTCCATTTACAAATCATAATTGATGTTTTTTTATGCGCTTTAATCACGCTACGACATTAATGCGTGTCTGATTGCTCCCTGGCAACATCAAGAGGACTTACTCTCTTTCTCATTTTGTTGTTCCAAAGGACAAATTTTCATGGATGAATGCTGAATGAATGATCTAAATGTGTTTATATTTTTTTTTCCATTTTTTTTTTTCATTAATTGATGTGTGAGTCTGTGAAAGAGAGGGATTTAACGTTTACATCGATACTGAGAATGTAGTATTTATATCATTTAGATAAATGTAAAATATTATTTGGCAGATTTATTCATTGATATGACAAAATATGAGATGCGGTGAAAAAATTAATGAAATTATAATGCAGTCTTCGACGTTTGTTGTCGCTTTGAAATGGTTGAAACTGATGAAATTAATAATTTATGAGAAATAATGTGAATTGAGGATTGGCATTGGACAAGTCCATTCACTGATTATTTTCTCATTCTGTGAATTTGTAATGATTGGAGAATTAATTAGTGAAGGTGGTAAAACTTTGTCAGTGGAATGTTCTGGGGGAGTTTAGGGGGAAATGTTGATAAATTTATCTCGATATTTCCTCCTAAAGTCTATCATTGATGAGATAATTCGTCATTACAACTTGTACATACGATATTTGGGCTTGAATTGTTTTATCACTTTCTCTTGTCAAATAGAATAATTATCAAGCACCGAGCTTGATTGGTTGATGGTCTTCGAGGATAGATTTGAATCGGCGAATCGAGGTTGCGATGAATTTTTTTAATGTAAAAATAGAAAAAATTAGTGAATTGAAATATTGAAATAACGCACAAGTAAAAATTGACGGTAAGGATTCAATGGGGTTTCAGTCTTTATTCGTCGTAGGAATTTTATTATTGTAAAATTGTTCCGACTGTGTTCAATGCTTCAGTGGTTGTTAAACGCTTTAGCAATGATTACATGTAAACATAATCGAGTAAAAGTAAAAATTGAGAATGCAAAATTGATTGAGGATAAAAAATTATGAAGAAGAATGAATTGAATGATGTTTTCTCACGATTGATTTGTCATTATAGTTATTGGAGGATTAACAGCTGATGAGTTACATTAATATAACCGTGCCTCGATTCGTGAACAGGTCATTCACCTGACATTTCACGAAATTTAATAATATTCAATTTTTAAATATCCCCATGGCTTCGCTTTATTGTGGTTATTTCTGTGAACATTTCAATCCATTTCAATCAGCAGATCAATTATTCTCCATTCTTTGCTTTTCTGGGGGATTTGTTGAAAGTATCTTGCGAGCAATGATGCGTTTTTTATCAATCATTTTACTGATAATTTCTTGAATAATAAATATTTCGAGGAATTAGGGGCTTGAAAAATTTGAAATCACTCTTTCGTACTTCTTTTCTCATTATAAATTTTCAATTTCATTTTTTTTTACGATGAACGCGATATCGAGACGAAATTTAGGGCATCTTAATTAAGGTCATTAACAATTTTTCTACCAAATGGTGTGCGTGGGTGTGCAGAGATATGCAGCAAATGAATGAGGAAAATGTTTGCGTTATTTCAATGTGAAATTTCTGTTCTCCTGAAAATGAGTCGTTAATTTTGATGAGATATTAAGTGAAATAAAGAAATAAAAATGTCATTTTTTAAAATATCAGATTAGAATTATTTTCACAATCCAAGAAATTGCAGTTTTCCAATCACAGAACCCCCCCCCCCAATAATTATTCCCCTTGGTTTTCAAGATACAAATGTCTTCGATGAATTTTTTTATTTCACTTGATTAAAAAAATTGAGTGTTATAGTAATCGACTCTTTGGATTACACAATTATCGTGATTGTTGCATTTTTCCAGAGTATTCTATGGTACAGACTATCCGAGTCGTCGTGACGAAGCCGCAGAATATATTAATTGTAGGTATTGCACTGCATTATTTGTAATTATCCTCAATGATCATGAAACAGTCTAAAATCGGTATTCGCTGGACGACCGATTCCGCAATTATATTGCCTCATTTCAATTTGATTTCTTTTGAAGATAACAAATGGTGGATGATTGATCGATGGAGCTCAATAGAGGGATGATAAATGAAATGTTTTAATTTCCAATATCTCAAGGACTATTGAATCATTTCATCTATAATGAGTGATGTCGAGACAAATTGTCAAAAGATGCAGAAGGCCACTCATTGTCATGATAATTGAAGGAACTGTCATATTTTACTCATGACGTTTTATCACTCAACTGCAGAAGGCCATTTGTAAGTGAATAACAGATACACATCGACAGGTCTCTGACCTCCCCTTGATGAATAATTAAAGAGGAACTGTGTAAAACCGTTGGTTTATTTTCTGCCAAAATACAATCACTAGGTAGCTTGTAAATAAAGCACGTTGATTGTGATGAATGAATTTGAAAAAAAAAGTAACTAAATTAACATTGAAAAAAATTTCAAATTGTCGACCGAAAGGGGGAGAGATTCTGTAGACATCTGGCATCGTCACGCACCTAATGTTAAAACTCTGTAATAATTATTGATTCTCATTATATTTTTGTACATAATTGAGAAGAAAAATACACCGAATGAATAAAAAGAAAATTTAAAAGACTCACTCGATGAATTGTTTCATTTATCTATTTCATTGGAATATCTATCCCTTGTCGAAATTCGTATCAACTATGGAGGCATGTGTCACATTAACAATTGAAGAAAAAAACATTCATGAAATGGAACAAACGTCAACACCCTGTTAACATCTGTTCTCAATCACCTATCGTGCATTTCTGTATTTCCTACTGTCCCTAGCATCTATCAATGAATAGGGTGCGAGACTCGATAATTCTCTGTATCTTGAGCCAAGGATGAACGGCAAATTCAATTATAACAATAGTGCAATGCTGTACAGGGATAAAACAGAAAATAGAATTCGATAGCTCCCACTTTGAAATTGTAATGAAAAAATTATTCTCATAATTTCATTTCAATACAAAAAATAAAGTCCCTAGCATTGTAAAAGGCGGAAAAGGAGGGAGAATTTTACTCGCTGCTGGATGATGTATTTTTAACCGGGACCAAGCTAGTGTTGCTGCGCAAATATTCGGTGTAATTTCACCGCGTGTAATACTGAGTAATTCCTCTCAATGAAATTACCATTGACGCTCTGAATGGAAAGTGAACAATCGAAAACAATATTTCCGCTATGACCGGCCAGTTTTTGAGGATTGTTGTAATACCTTATCAGTGTTTTTTACCACGGTTTTCGGTGAATTCAGTCAGGAGAATCTAAGTATGACTTTTATCACGATTTTCCACTGAGCACTGTTTGCGTGCGACCGAAGCGGCGCCTGTGTCACGTGATGACGTGAGTTCGTTAGAGCGCAGCAAACCCACGTGCTCGCACTTTGATGATTAAATTCTCAGTGATTTTTTTATTTTAAAGAAAATTGAGTGATGGTAGATTAATCATTGCGTGCCAAGGACTTTTGGGCATTGTCGGAATGATATTAATTGAGGTAATGACCATTTTTCCTCAATTTCAATGGATTAAAAGACTTTGTTTTTTTACTAATACAAAATTTACAGTGTTTGGTTCTTACGTGTGACTTTTATGATAAAAAAAAATGTTCACTTGAAGTGAAAGACATTGGGGAAATTGTGAAAGGCCAAATATCTCTAGTTTATCCACTAGAATGTCCATAAATTATCAAAGAAGTTAGGTATTTAGACCTTCGAACAGCGGTTCATCAATGCCAAAATGTGTTAATCCAGTGAGAGCGAGTTGGCAATTGTGAGGGCAATGACATCACGTGGCATTGACAGGGGTTCATAGAGTTATATTATAAGTGACCAAGTCCCTTCCTCATTTCCCGCAGGGGTCGAGGATTTTTCAAGTTTGTGGCATGTGATTAACGACCTTTTTACCAAGTCCATAGTGAATCAAATTTATTCATTTTGCGTCATTTAAATACAACGGTGCGTGAATATTCTGGCACTTTTTATTCATACATCTGACTTCTGACCTCTACTCGTCTATTAATTAATTTCAATTTCTTTCCGCACTCGTTGACGGCAATCAACTTATTCCTCTTTGCTTTTGGCACTTTGAGGTGGGAAAATTTCTGATGGAAAATTCTGACTGACGAGCTCTTCATTCTATTTAACTTTGAGAAATTGAGAAAAACTAAAATATTGAAATTTTTTAATACTATTAACGATAAGAAGGGCGTCATGTTGAGTTTTCCAGCTGAAATTTCCGTAGCTTTCGAAAATGTTATTCTCATTTTTGCCAGCATTCAGGAAATACCGCGGCTTTCACCCATCAAGGAAAAAAGAAATAGATGTATTGTCATTATTGGAATGTATCTCATTGTTTTAGTGTATTACATCCCTTGGTAAATCGTCACATACGGTTATGCAATTCTTACCAACTCTGTGACGAGTCCGTTTTGTGTGTGCTCATCGCGTATATCACACTCCAGAAGTGGGTGAAACAGTAGGCCAAGGCCACCAGGCGGTTGCTAACATAACTGCATAGATCGTCATTTAGTAGCAATGCTTTGAGAATCAATTTATTTTCACTTTCATTTGAATTGTCATTACGAGTATAGTATTGTTCTATTATTGGATTCTTTCAAAAATTCTCGCAGTGAGAATACCAAAAAATACGAGGATACCAAAAAATTTTCCGGCCGTAAATAGGGGAGGGATTAAGGGGAGACTACTATGAGTTTTAAAAGTCGTGGGTTATTGGAGTGAGACTTTCCATACGTTGAAGATTGATTGAATAGATCTGAAAACGAGTAATTAGTGCGGAAATTTTTTTTTTATTGTTCTTTTGCCTGAAAACGCTTAAAATGCTAAAAGCAGTCCAGGACATCCAATTTTTGAGCTACAAAGGATTTTTTTTTTCAAAATTTTCGGAAAAATGTGTGGAACAACAATTACGAGCAGTTTTTTGGAATTCGACTCCTACACAGCTGATTTCTTTATTTTTTAATATAAAAAAATTCACTATTTGTGTAAAAAGATACAAAAAAAGCAAATTTAGCCATGTAAGACGCGAATTAAAAAAAAACTAGCTCGTAATTGTTATTCCACATATTTTTCCGAAAATTTTGAAAAAAAAATCATTCGTAGCTCAAAAATTGGAGGCCCTGGACTGTTTTTGGCTTTTCAAGCATTTTCGGGCAAACGAACAATAAAAAAAAATTTTTTTTGCACTAATTATTCGTTTTCAGATCTACATAAACGATTTTCAACGTATGAAAAGTCTCATTCCAATAACCCACGACTTTTAAAGCTCACGGTAGTCTCCCCTTAAATGCTTTAATTAATTTTTAACATTCCAATACGAGTGAGAATAAAAAATTGTCATCAAGGCGGATATGATTGTGCTTAGATCTTGATGTTAATAACGTGTATTGTGCGAACAACTAGATTGCAATTGGCTAAATGTATTGACCTAATAACCTGACGCTGACATCGTTTTATTGGAATTTCATCAATTCATTGGGACTAGGGTTGCATTGATTGACCTCCCGTGTTTTGAAAATTTAAACCATGTACGGACAGATATGACAGAGGGGTTAGAGAAATGCTCAGTTGATTGAGAAGAATTACTTCTAATTTATAGAGTTTGGACAGGACATGGCGAAACAACAACAAAGGCATTGCCAAAAATATTAAATACACGAGTATTCCTTCCGACTTTTCGTGTGTATCAATTCCTATGATGGTGATAGGGAATTAAGAGCACAAAAATTTGTGAAAAGAGGAGGAGAGACGAGTTGATTGAGAAGAATTACTCCTAATTTATAGAATTTGGAAAGAACATGGCGAAACAACAACAAAGGCATTGCGAAAAATATTAAATACACGAGTATTCCTTCCGACTTTTCGTGTGTATTAATTCCTATGATGGTGATAGGGAATTAAGAGCACAAAAATTTGTGAAAAGAGGAGGAGAGACGAGGCACTTGGAGAGTATTCTCTCCCTCACGAAAAATTTCACTCTCAAATCTGTCCCAAATCAAGATGGAAGAGGCATCCCTTTCAATTTTAATGCAGAGTTTGTACATTTCTGAAAGCGAAGGCCTATCTATTAACACCAAAATGCTAATTAATGACAAAATAAAGAACACTTGAAAATTGCGTAGCCCAGACCTTGTCATCCCATCACTTTTCACTATTCCGATGAGGAACAATAAAAAAAAGAAATGACTAAAAATCACGGTGAGGCAAAACGGCCATTTGAAGATTGAAAAAAATCAAATAAATAGTGATAATGTAGTGTTCTTCTGGGTGTCGTGACGTAAACAGGAAAGTTAGTTTGCAGACGTTATTAGCCTCGACTATTGAATCTCACTAGATACAATTATTTTAAATGATCATCGCTGGATCACTCATCATTCATCTTACAATTTGCCTCGTTTACTTCCTGTCTTTCTTTGAATAATAGGTATGGATTATAATTTTTCATCGAATGTCAATAACAAAGATTGATAAATTGAAAACAAAATTATTGGTAATTAAATTCTCGTTCTACTAATTCATTACATAAAACAATTATTTCAATATCGATATCACCTCAGGAACAACTGTGAAAGGGACACAACGAATCAATGAGAAAAGAACACAATCCTAGACCAGATCAGGTGATTTCAATGCCTGAGTGTGAACTCAAGCCACAAAATACTGACCCAATTCCACTCATCGATAATTAATCTTCAGTTAACTGAGTTTCTAATTTTTCGAGGATTGATTAGAACAATAACAAAATGCGAATTATCATTCCGTTAATCCCTTCGACTATTCCGTTGATAGAGATTACGCAGCGGACTAGGCATGCGACGGGCATTTATTCATGTACGTCACAGGTGTCTGCAAGGTCATGCTTAATTACGTTTCCAATTTTTCACTGATACCAAGTTTCTTTTCTCTCCAATTGCGTTATTTATTATTCCATTCGGGGGAGTTTCCGGTGATTCTCACTTTGCTACAAACTATTTTTTACTCCATTTCTATCCCAAATAAATAAAAACGGATTAATTCAGGTTTCCAGAAATTTCCTATTTTTTATCTCTCGTCTTTTCTTGTTAATGGAATTTTTCGGCGAGCGATCAATCCTATGTTTTTTGTTTACAAAGAGCCACAGGAAGATCTAGAAAAATTGAGGGACTAAATATGAAATAATTGCTCCTCCCATTGTTTACTTTGAATACTCCAATTTTTATAGACAAATATCAATGACACGTACGACTACTTTTCCTTGTGGGGTTCATTGTCCCGGTCTCAACCTTCAACTGAGATGGTCGTGTACTACCCTCACTGGAAAGTTCCTCAAGCAGCGGTGAAAAAAAAATGACTCCCTCTCCCTCCACCCACCACTCACCCCGTTAAATCCAGAAAGAACCCAATAAACATACTGCAACATTTCGAATTATAGTTTCCACGAACCATTGGCTCTATCCCGCCCTCGGTTTAAAGGTCTGACTCCCCCCCATCACGTGACTCGAAATCCACAGGTGGGTTCTATGCGCTCTACTCGGGGGAACTACCGATTAATGCAAAAAAAAAATCGAATAATTTGCGAGTGTGTTGTGGTTCCTTCGGTCCGTTCATTTCAATCGTCGCTGACTGCTACCGTCAGTGGTGAAAAAAGGTGGGAGAGAGAGAGAGAAAAAAAACATCGAGGTGATTGAGAGAACTGCGAGGAGACGACGTAGGGCAGCGGTGGGAGGTGAACGGGGGAGGGGAGGGGATCTGCGACGGATACCAACATGGCGCTGAGGTTAAAAAGCAATGCTCCGTCTTGCCGCCTGTCAGTTGCATTGTTATATAGAGGATAGAGCCACCGCAGTGGCTAATTTTTTTTTTTTTTCAATTAATTTTAATAGTCGTGACTGACTTGTGATAGACAAAAAATTCATTAAACCAAGGAAATTATTATCAATGATTCTCCGCGACAACTGAACGTCACCAATATAGTGGAGATTTTTACGAGTTTTTTGAAATTGGAAAAACCAATCAAACAATTTTTTAATCGATTTTAACTTTTAATCAATTTAAAAACTCTCAGTGATGTGTTTTCATACGTGATTCAGTATTTTTTTAATCAACTGAAGAAAGTGTCAACCACTTGGTAAGGAAAGCATTATAACTAAACGTTGAGTATTTTTTCCTCGAGGCTCGTCCTACCCTGGTGGTGAATAAAAAATGTAAATGATTTTTTTTTCTCATGTTGTGCGGCAACAATAGTTCCTTTCAGTTACGCAACTGCGATTATCTGGAGAGAAGTAGGTATGAAGTGTGTTGGCAGCCGGCGCCGGGGAGTTGAGAGTTTGATGTATTTACGACATTTTTTTGCCATTCTGAAATATTGCAAAATATTTTCAATAATCGATAGATCAATCGATTTTATTGATAACGAATTGAACGAGTAGATAATCCGCTGATTAGATTTCTTTGAATTTTCTGTCGGCGTGGGTTTGCACAGTTCAGCAAATATGAGCAAATAGTAAATTTTATAAAGAATGTAATTCAAAAGATTGATTTTAATTATTTTTCGTAGACACTTTGATGATTATTCTCCCAAAGATTCGCTAGTTTTCGAGCTATTTGAAGAATCATTTTCACATTCAGTTTCTCTAGACTCACTCAAAGCTCTTTATTACTTCATTGCACACTCCATTGTTGAAAGATAAATGAAATAAACCTCAGGCTGCCTTATAAAAATCTAATAAACCTAAAATAAAAGTGATGTCCTCATACTCATTCGTTTTCATTGCACGTGGTTGATGTGCGCTTGATGGACTCGACTCAAATCCACTCGTATTCACGAATGCGTCTTCCCCCTCTCTCTTACACACACCTTTATCACTATTTTTCTGTTACCCATTTGTCCCCCACTCGCACAACTGTCGTCGTTATCCTTGAAAAATGACGGAAGCCAAAGTGCCTGTGTAACTGCCCTCACTGATAGAAGGCCAAGGAGTGTCTGGAATTCCATATTATTCCCACATACGTCCATATAAATCCAACATTTTTCGGAGGTGCAATATTTTTAGAATTCTCTTACGTATTTATCGATTATAGAATGATACGGTTTTGGTGATATAATTTATTTGTTCGGGAATTTTATGGATGACATTCTTCGAAATAATTATGGTAATCTAGGCGAAGCATTCGAGGATTATGCCGTTTTTATAGCCATGAGACACCGCGATGAGATTCCCGATGTTTTGTCGCTTTTTCTTCACTTTGACTGTCAAGGAAATTCTGGTTATTCGTTTATTTTTCATTCCAACTTTAGTTTTATTGTCTCAATCCATTCTCCACTATTGAGAGATTATGTTCAATTAAAAATCTGTTTTTTTAAAATTCTGTAATAATTTTTATTGACGTTTATCTTTTTCCAAGTATTTCCCAACGAAATTCTTGACTTTTAACCCTATCATATTCACCAGTTGCATTCTACCATCACACATTTTATGAATCTTGTTCTCCTCTTAATTTGTTTATCAGCAGAGTCATTGCGATTAATCATTCACGGCCACTTATTTTACACTTTTCCAACATTTTTTTACGTCATTCTCCAGTATCAAATGAGTGTGTTACATAAAATTAACTGTGCACGGAAATCCGCGTGGTTAATCAACAAGTAAATGCGACTTTATGCCCACCGATTGGGAGCTTTACTCATTCAATTCAACTGTGAGCAGCCGTTGAGAAGATTTCATTAAATTTTTGAGAAAAGAAAAAAAATCATTTGTAGCGTCAAGAAAGGACTTGAACGTGTGAAATTTATGTAAAAGTGATTCCACCTCTGCTTAAATAACTTTAGTGTCTACAGACAAGGTGGATTTATCCTACACATTGAGGCTAAAGAGTCCAATGCGTTCACTAGCTTTAGTGGAGAGCTATGCACTTTCCCTGGCTAGTCCGACTGGGCATGACGAGATACAACGACATTAGAACCACTGTCACTTTGATTTGCTCATGTTCAATTGATGATTTTCATGAGATGATCCAATAATCTAGTCCTTCAATGCTCAAAATTATCATCAACACAGAGCTAGCCCAATTAATTGATTTAATATTAATCAGCTCGATTTGTCGTATGATTTCAGTCATTGAAGAAAATTGCGCACGGAGAGAAATGTTCAGTAAAAATTACGGAACTCTCAATTCACTCACCGATTACGGAATCGACTCAGAAAATTTAAGTGACGGTATCGTAATTTTTTCACAGGAGATTCAGATAAAAATTACGGAACGCTCCGGAAAAATTCCGTGACATCTCCGTAAAATTTCTTACAACCACATTTCGCTCCGAAATTACGGAAAAGATACGTAATTTTTATTTAATATTTCTCTCCGTGCGGAAAAAATATCAATTTAGTACGGCTAAAAGTCCCCATAAAACATTGAACTCCCTTTTTCCTGAGATAACGTGACTATCTTTAACACTTTTGTGCTAATATTCGAATCAGACGGAGACGTTTCCTCTCAAGACTACATATCTAATGTTTATTTTTCTGTAAATCACTGATAACCAACTCTAAATGAGTGCTACCTGTTTTATGTTGAATCTAACTATTACATATTTCTCTAGTATCAAGGTTATTTTCTTAAAAAAATAATAATAAAATAATAATAATAAACGAGAGAAAATGGCCGGCTAATGTAGAAAATAAATATACGATTTTGAGAGCGTGCCATTCGATTACACCTCAAACGTAACATTTCGTCGATTGTTTCGTTACTCCATCGAACTTTTCCTTACGCAACGTTCTAAAACGTCCTAGGCAGCCGCAATCGTCGTCTCTGCACTTTCCTGTCAGTACAAGTTGTTGTAGGTAAAATGCCTCGAGATTATTTTGAAATCTAATAAATTCTCAATATTTAGGGGGACGAGATTGATTTGAGAATTAATTACCTCTGGTATTGTTCGAGAAGAATAGAATCTGAAAGGGCCCGAAAATGCTGGTGGCATTGACATTTATGACAAGTGTTGTAATGATTTTCATCAAGGTTTCAGAGTGAAAACTCATTGAAATGGTGTTGATGATTTTCGAAATCATTTTTATGATTAATGATTGAGAGAATTTATAAAGTTCAAGTTCGATATTGAATCAACTTTCTAAGTGAAATATCATAATGACACAGCTGTAGGTGGCGAAAGAAATAAAATTGATGATTTTATAAACATCCTGAAGCTAGGAGGTTCGAAGAAATGTCAAGACACTTCAGCAAATAGTCTGGAGATTCTTCAAGGTCATTGGACACACGGAAGGACATTCCACAGTATTTATCACAAGTCAGAGTGACAAGTGCATTACCACCCAACAATTCAAAAGCCCAGAATTTTTCATTGTATTTAAATAAAAATGTAGGGAGGGGGACTTGGCTTGTAGAATATTTCACGATATTTACGTTTGCACAAGATCAAAGTGCAAAAGTTGACACGTGTCACTAATGCATTCTCATTACTCCCCACGTGCTGCGTTTCCGGCAGTTCGACAGTAATTTTTTCGTAATTGTCCAAGTTCTCCTCCTCGCTTCAGCACCTCCACAATTTGGACATGAATCAACTTGTCGTTATATCGAGTAACGCAAACGCTCTTGGACAAAGTGTTGACTTGCGTAACTTTATGTACCTGTGGCCCCCTTTTTCCATAGCACTAATGTATACAGTTTTCGCAATTGTTGAGTATTTCGCTTGCTCGACGCGTTTTCGGGCGATTTGTACGGACATTCGTTGAAGAAAATAATATTGTGTCATTTTGCAATTGTGTAGCATCATCCACGTGGTCATTTCAATTTCAAATATTTACGACTTGATATCAATAAATCGAGCGAAAAATTCATGACATTTGCCATCAATTTTCATTGACTGAATGGAAAAAATCGTTATTTATTCACGATTGAATTGGAAATACAATCATTAGCTAATGAAGTTCATCACCCCACGTTAATCTGTTATTTTTCATGCATTATGAATGGCTCATGAATAGAAGAGGGTGTGAGAGAGAGAGAGAGAGGACCAAAAAAAAAGGTCGTGTGTACACGGGTCAAGTCAATGCATGCTGCATTAAAAATCAAGTGATGCATCCGTCCACTCTGTCAAACGTTTCTTTATGTCAGCTCAAAAATATTTGAGATGCTTCTTCTACCCACGCTTGTTGCGTATCGCGCAATTGCTATTTTTCATAATGAAAACAAAATTGTTATTGCGAAATCACACATCATCAGAATGTGGGTCAATTTCTCGTTCATTACAGTCCTCAGTTAATGAAAATACTCAATTCTGCCGACAGAATGACTTTTGATAATTCCTCATTTTGTTATTCCACATTAAAATTGATTGCATATTTTATTTGTTATTGATTCACCCCGGGAACTGGAGATGAATTGCCCTTGAGATATTTGAGAAAAAAAATTTTATCTCAGAATGGTCACTTGCCGGTAGAAATGGTATACTCTTGCGTGTGACAAAACGTGCGATAGACATACCGGTAGTTTCGTGGGACAAGAAATACCGTGAAATAGCGCTTAAGTAATATGCCGTCGATTAACATATCACGTATGAAAAAATCGTATAGAAATTTTCTATAGGGATTGCGTATAGAAATTCTATAGGAATTCCGTATACGATATTCCGATATTTCTATACGAATGCATGTTCAAATCCCGGTCTGCAGTATCGATTTTTGTACAGTGAAAATTTTCTGGTTATTCATATTGAGAATAATCCCGGTTCCCCTCCCATCTCATCCAAATCCCATCTAATCATTTCCTATGACGTCACAAAGATGTGGAACGCTATATAAATTCCCTTCTTTAATGTATTTAATGTATTTCTATAGGGGAGGGTGGGATAAAATGGACACTTTAAACTTTTTAAAAATTATTCATAACTCAGAAACAAATTTATTAATTAAGAACAGTTTAAGTTCATCACAAAGGGAAAGAATTGTTGTTTGTATTGAAAAAAAAAAATTATTAAATTTCATCAACATTTCAACCCGTCATTAACATTTTAGAAAAAGTCAAGTGTCCATTTTACCCCAACCTCCCCTACATAAATTTTGACATAAATTTTTGTTTTCATACGAAAGATATCTAAACGCTCCAAAAAAAATGTAGAGAAATGTCGCAACTCCATACGAAATGTTTGTATACGTGTGGTAGTGGATCGTATAGGCTCAAACCTATAAAAATCATATAGAAATAATTTGTATAAAAAATATCCGTATAGACATATCCGACTATCATATACGAAAATCCTATAGAAATTCTATACGCAATCCATATAGAAAATTTCTATACGATTTTTTCATACGTGACGTGGTATGTCATACTCTATCTCTCCACCGAGGTATTGAATTCAGGAAATGTCCCCTAGCCCTGATCCACACTAGTGTCGCCCCCAAAATGATTTCCTAATTTTCAAGGACTTTGACTCGTTTTCTTACAGAAAAGACGTAGATTCGTGGACTTGGACAGTCCTAAATCTTGATTCAAAACCCCTGGAGTTGATACGTTAGATAATTGAACTTATATCACCCCATCGGCAAACATGTCGATCGTAATGCAGTATGTGGATCGATTCCATGAGATTCTGGACAAAAATGCAGGTAAGTTGCCCGATAACAGCACTGACAGATTTTTTTCTTATCAAAATTTTTCTTGTATCGAGCACAATTTTTTATATTAAATAGTAACAAGTCTTTGTGCGAAGTGTCAGATGAGTGAAGAAAAATAATATCCACTTGGAATAAATTGATGAAAAAAAAGCCAATGAATTTGCAGAATGCAATGACGAAGTAGAATATTGCCGGGTGAATTCCCTCAATGAACCAAGGTTCATATTTATATATATGGTGGAAAGGAACCTCGACAAGGTCGTGGTCAATAATAACCGTGAAAGGCTCCAGCGAATAACCCTGAAAAATTCCCCATTTCTTTCCTACAAGATCACCTGCACAATCGGACTAGATCCATTCCATTCAAATAAGACAGAAACATCATCGCTATTATCTCAAATGAGTTTTTAAATGACATTCCTTGCAATGTAATAATTAAGAACACGAAAATCGTTGTAATTGCTCTCTGGATTATTCTCAAGAAGAAACGTCCGAGCAATTATAAGAATTACAAATGCACTCGAATTATCTCTGCATTTGTGAATTTTGGAAAATTAATTATTAATGATGCCCCACTGGTTTTATCGATCGCGAAGAAAATACTTATGAGATTAGTACGGTAATGTAAAAACAATCGACAAGGTCTTTCCATGATGCATTGGCTAGTGGCTATAACAAGTCCGCCCTTGAGACCTTTTTAGCAGGACATTGCACCGAATGAAAAACACAAGGCGCTATACATAAAACTTCACTCGTCTATGACGTACATTTGTTCGACGTTCTTTCAACCGCATACCTCGGCTCATCACATTTAATCGTTTGATTGGCGAATGTTCCGAGCTATTCGAGACGATTTATTATATTTTTTCATCATTATTGGATTATCTATTGTTTTTCATTATATTTTCTTTTATAGATTCCCGGACGACCAATTGGTTTTTAATGAGTTCTCCCTTTCCCACACTATTCATATGCCTGAGCTACGTGTACCTAGTTAAAGTTCTAGGCCCAAAGCTCATGGAGAATCGAAAGCCATTTCAACTTAAAAATGTCCTGATTGCGTACAACCTCTTTCAAGTTATTTTCTCAGCATGGCTATTTTACGAGGTAAAGCAACCAATTTTTGATACTTTATCTCTTACAAAAAAAATACGATTCATCGTTATATTTGGTTATTTATGCGTCCTTTTTTCTTACCTTGTATTTTTTTTTTTTTTAATTTCGTAATCAGCTTAGACGTGCTACATTTCCACTGAAAGTTGTACTCGAATTGAGGTAAAAGTGTGACGTGCCGGTCATATCAATCCAATGATTAAAAAGTTGGAAAAAAAATCCAATCAATTTTTCATTATAATTAAAATTCTTATCTAATCCAATAAATCTGTTAATGAAGTCTACTACTAATTTTACGTATACAATTTAGAATTCTTTTGATAACGAAATGAAATAGTATTAATCAATAATAATTGAGTAGTTGAGAACGATCATTTGGCACTTGGCATTGGATTGGCGATTCGAGAACAATCATTACATAATATTTGATAAAATACAGAGCCTGATGGGTGGCTGGTGGGGACACTATAGTTTTCGCTGTCAACCAGTGGACTATTCCAACAGCCCAACAGCCGTAAGGGTAAGAACTGATTGTGTTTATTCCCCAGTGCATCGGTCAACCCTTGCCAGGTCGCCATCATCATGGATTATATATGATTATTTATTTATTTTGTAATCTCTAGGCTTGGAACTTGGCGCTGGATATTATGATGGATATCAGTAGATATGGCTGCTTCGTTGGGCTTATTATTCATATACTTTAAAATAACTACTAATAATGTAAATAGATTGTAAACTTGTTGTGAATCGTCCGGAAATCATGACCGTAGAATTGAGTAATCATTTTCTTAATCAAGAGAATAATCTACGTTAATTCCCAAATAATTAGGGACTTTACATAATTTCATGTTCTACTTATTACAATGCAGAATAATGAATTCTCAAAAAACAAAAAAAAATTCATTACTCAAATCTCACAGTCATGATATCATTGACTTCCTGGACATTGTGCCATGTGTCAAGTGAAGATCAGACCTTCAAATCACATTGGCAATGTCCTCCCATCCATAATTACCTAAAAAACTCAATAGAATTATCTCGTTGTAGAGAGTTGAGTGTTGAATTGAAATTCTTTGGGTAATCAAGCGAAATGCAAAAAAAAAAAATTAAAAACACCCGGTAGTCGGTGATGGCAATGGTTACATTATCTGATTGGAGTATGGCCTCTCCTTGGTTGTGGTTACAGATAGGAATGTCCGGATGGCTGACTGGGGACTATTCACTAAGGTGTCAACCCGTAGAGTACAGCGACAAACCCCAAGTACTGAGGGTGGGTGTTCGGAAATCAATGATTTTTAATTAAAAAAAAAATCTGACATTTTTCTTTCTTTCTTTTTTTTTGCAAATTTTCTCTTCTTTTTATGCAGTTTGAATCAGTCGATGCACACGAGAACAGCTCGACTTATTTCAGCTTTAACTTAGGTGTAATACTTGTCTAGGGTTTGCTTTGTATTTTGAACAAGTTATGATGATTTCATCCTTAGACTGGATTTATGGTATTAATTAACAATTATAATAGAGTTACACGCTGTATTAACTTGAATTTCTCGGGTGCATACTGTAATTTGGCCTTTTGTTATTATTCCCTCCAAGCGCTGTCTATTCTTAAAAAAATTTTTTCGGTCCCGTTGATTACATATTTGTTGCGTGAAAAGTAGATATTCTCAATTGCACGGATTTTTCCACTTTGATAGTTTCCCCTGCCTGGAGTTTAGGACAAAATGATTCCTCTTCAATTGAAGAATTTCACATCTTTTTCAAGGTATTATCTGGATTGTTTGAAAAGATGTTGAAAATTTTGAAATGTTTTGTCCTACTCCAGGCTAGTTAACTGTTAATCGAGTCATACTTTAATTAATTTTCTGGTTGCATGGTGGACAGATGGTCTACGCCAGCTGGTGGTACTACTTCTCGAAATTTACGGAGTTCTTCGATACGGTAATAATCTACTCTTCTACTAGTTAGTGATGAACTTGAGCATTTCAACTCATTGTTTGATTCAATGTCTCTGTGTTCCAGATATTCTTTATACTTAGGAAGAAGAATGATCACGTATCGACCCTTCACGTCATCCACCACGGATGTATGCCAATGTCCGTTTGGTTTGGTGTAAAGTTCACTCCAGGTAAACGAACTCAAATCCATAAATTTATCAGATCTCTAATAAATGACATGAAACATTGTTAGGTGGTCATTCTACATTCTTTGGTCTGCTGAACACCTTCGTTCACATAATAATGTACGGGTACTATCTCCTTGCTGCCCTGGGGCCCCAGATGCAACCTTATCTCTGGTGGAAGAAATATCTAACGGCCCTGCAGATGATTCAGTTCGTAGCAATAATGATCCATGCATTCCAACTTCTCTTCATCGAGTGCAATTACCCGAAAGCCTTCGTCTGGTGGATTGGTCTTCACGCTGTTATGTTTTTCTTCCTATTCAACGAATTTTACAAAGAGTCGTATGCAAACAAGAAAGCAGGAAAGAGTCGAGCAAGAAATGCCGCAATGGCCGCTGTAACAGCAGCTACTGGTGCATGTATGGCTAATGGCCTAGCAAATAGTAAAGAACAAAATGGCACTGAAATCAAAAGGCGGGATGCTGCTGATTACTACGTTAAGGGTGAAAGCATTGCTGCCAGCGAAATGAATCTTCGTAAACCATACACTGCAACTGAGTGACCTTATTTCATAATTATAATCATCATTTTATCTCAAATCATTTGGAATTTATATCTAAGGATGTCACAAAATCTATTCTTCTTTGAACAAATGTCTCTAACATTTAAAGGTTATCTTCATCAAACAATTTGCTACAAATCTGTAGTTTTATCTTATGAAGACTGCGAGTTTTATATCACAACAAAATGAAGGAAAATTATCAGTCTCGAATTGAGCACACCATGAGGGACTTCCCCGTTCTACTTGCCACATTATATATATTTACATATATATATATGTGTTTTTTAATACACAAAACGATTGGGGAATGATTGGTGATCTTAATAATGATGATGAAATATTGTGAAAAATGAATATTGTACATAGGTAGTGATAGTTTTTTACTGTTTTCAGTGAAAATGAGATAGTATAGGCTCAACGATGCTCAATAATGGCATTGTATAACATAGACGAGTCCTCGTAATGCCTTTAACAAGTGTTAATTTATGAAAAGATGTTTCTAGGAGTTATTCACAAACTTTTCGTTGAAAATAAATTTAAATCAAATAGAGCTGGTTGATTGGAGAGGCCGATATACATATATTAATTTTATGAGCGGCACTTGTACATATGTTTAAATTTAGCGGCAAACATCTACCAAACATGGGATTACAAGGGGATTTTTTTAAATCTTGATTTTGACTTTTTTCTTGTGAATGATCATGAGGGACTGGCATTTTCATTATCTCATTTAAATGTACTTTTGAAAAAAAAATCCCGACAATGTCTATATTGTTTCTAGGACATTTTGGATAATTAGAATATGTAGGATATTTTGGGTCAAGTCATATGTAATTAGGCGATGAATAAAATGATTTTTTTTTAAGGAAATCTTTCGTGTTTTTTATCATTGATAGTTGAACAATTTTTATAAATAAATTTGTAGCGATTATTGATTACACTTCAATGAGAATCGAGAATGATGAGTCAATAAAGTTTATTATAAATTAGTTGATTAGTCCTTATTGAGGCCTATTGCCACTTTCTCTAATCATGAATGGGTAAATTGCCTGCGATCGTGAAATGATAATTGAAGATTAAAAATTTCGATTATTACTTATTGTTGGTAATGAAGATTTCAACGTTTTTTGTATTATCTCAGATAGATAAATACCATTTTTAATTCTAAGTTATTATTTTTTATGAAATAGAAGTCGATTATTCTGAATAATCATCGGATGGATTTTAAGATGCAGTTGTCAATGCAATGAAAAAAGTCCCACTGCTTCAAAGATGGTAATTACCTTTCCATACACCCAATGAAAATTTCCAATTCTTCTAATTCAATTCCTAATGTTGAACCTCGTGTGGGTAGTCGGAAATGCCAGGGTGGATCGCACAAACATTCGGATGACCCACGCAAGCGGCAATATTTGTCAATTTGGCCACGCTGAACCACTAAATCACTATTATACGAAAGAAAAGTATTGATCCCAAAACTATTATTCCAGAAATTGTTTCTCCCACTTACATTTAACCATGATGAATGAGAAAAACAATGAATTATTACATTACTTGAACTACCCACTATTTTTATTTAATAACCAGCCCCATATAATTTCTCAAGGAAGTGAAATATAATCGTTACCAATCAATACATAATATCCTAAGGAAATGAAGAGGAAGCCCAACGAAAATAGACATTTCTCGATATACCTTCTACACTTATACTCTAATACTTCCTGATGGCCCCAATGAAAAGTCAAACATCATAGATTGATCTTCGTGCAGGTAAGTCATAACTCCCCGACATTCACCGCCAGACGGTGCAGATGATTACGTCACGAAAAATCGTGTAGTTTACGCACAACGACGTGGGGGTGTAGGAGGTGAAGTGAGAGCGACCCTTTGGCCGCCCTTAATGGAAAGAGTAGGGGTTGCCAAAGTAAAAAGAGTGGGGGATCACGTCAATATGTAGGTGAGAAGCGTATAGAGGGGTGTCCCCCTCCCCCTTTCCCGTGAAAATCTCCTCAGAGATACCAACATCTTTGTCAAATAGGAGAATGTTAACATGCNCAGGGTGGATCGCACAAACATTCGGATGACCCACGCAAGCGGCAATATTTGTCAATTTGGCCACGCTGAACCACTAAATCACTATTATACGAAAGAAAAGTATTGATCCCAAAACTATTATTCCAGAAATTGTTTCTCCCACTTACATTTAACCATGATGAATGAGAAAAACAATGAATTATTACATTACTTGAACTACCCACTATTTTTATTTAATAACCAGCCCCATATAATTTCTCAAGGAAGTGAAATATAATCGTTACCAATCAATACATAATATCCTAAGGAAATGAAGAGGAAGCCCAACGAAAATAGACATTTCTCGATATACCTTCTACACTTATACTCTAATACTTCCTGATGGCCCCAATGAAAAGTCAAACATCATAGATTGATCTTCGTGCAGGTAAGTCATAACTCCCCGACATTCACCGCCAGACGGTGCAGATGATTACGTCACGAAAAATCGTGTAGTTTACGCACAACGACGTGGGGGTGTAGGAGGTGAAGTGAGAGCGACCCTTTGGCCGCCCTTAATGGAAAGAGTAGGGGTTGCCAAAGTAAAAAGAGTGGGGGATCACGTCAATATGTAGGTGAGAAGCGTATAGAGGGGTGTTCCCCTCCCCCTTTCCCGTGAAAATCTCCTCAGAGATACCAACATCTTTGTCAAATAGGAAAATGTTAACATGCGCGCGTACCAACTGCACAAACATGTACGGAAGTTGGTAGAGTCAATTCAGGGGGGGGGGGGCAAGAGGAATTTGGTGGAGAGAAAGGAGATGAAAGGGGAGGAAGGTGAATAAGTACGAAGGGTGCGCGACAGTTTAGTTCTGTAAAAGACGCGCGCAACTAGAATAACTTGCGTCGAGTGGGGGGATGAATAGGTTCATACGGGGAATTGTTGAACGCGTTTCGTAGACGCCATGATAGGGGAGGAAAAACGCCGCGCGGATGAGAGAGTAACCCCGTGTGTGGTCAGACGGCACGACCGGCACCGTGTCGCTTAACGAGAATATAGATACGAAAGAATTAACCAATGAAAAGGAGGATCAAATTAATTATTTGGCAATTAATAGTTACAGTGAAATGTGAACGGAAGCGTTGAGGACAGTGTCCATGATTTATTGTGATTTTCATTGTCAGCCAGAGGGGTTTCATTGTTCTACAAGACTCTAGGGGAGATTTCTCCATCGTGCATCGATACTCATACATATCACATAGGGATTAGGTATTAGGTATTCAAGTGCCAGTTTATGGAGTAATTATTGAATTATCACCATTGTTGGAGATTTTTCGAGAGTCGCGACTTTTTTTTATTATTCCATTGTGGAGATATTGGAAATGACGGAGTGCAGGATTCGGTGAATTATATTCACCTTTATCCCCTTGGTGTTTTAACCATTTTTTAGTGTTTTTTTTTTTGAAAGAAGAGGGGGGAGTAGTCGTCTAAATGGATTTGAGGTGAGTTAGAAGTTATTAAAAATTATTTCATTGTAATTATTAACATTAATGTCGAGCATTAATTGTGTTGATTTGTTTAAATGCACATTTGCACACAATTTCTTTTTGCTAATTAATCGTGATTTGGTAAATAATTGGATTTTTTGGTGGAAATAAAGAGATTCACGTGAGTAAATGATAAAATGACAAATTTTTGAGAGTTATTGATTCACATAATTGCCGTCTGCTCGCACGTCATATTAAGATCGTTTTCAATATTCAAATATTTTTTTTCAATTTTGATCAACACATTTTTGGTATTATTGTTTATAGTTATTCTCTTACTTTGGATGCTATGGAAGGCTCGACGACGCAAACTATCGACCCTATTGCGTTTCGTACGATTGCCAGACAACAAATGTTGACTCGCCGATTAGCGAGATGTAGAAAGAAACGTTTGGACGTTGTTGACAAGCGTACGTTGATCAATTAGTTGAATTTAATGACTTGGTTCAATTATTTTTAGATTATTACTCACCATAGTTGCTGGCTCACTGTTAATGAATGTGCTTGATTAATATTATTTCATATTGAAGCAAAATAAATTGAAATTCAACGCAATGATTCTCAAAGTTGAAAGAATGAGTTTACTTCAACGAGAGGGTTTTGTTTTTCAATGTTTCGATTTTTTTTTATTGGAAATGTTGTCTTTGCAAGAAAGATGTCTCAAAGTTTTCATTTAATTGTGATATAAATTTCACAAAGTGATGACGCGTTTCACTTGACGTGTGTTGCTACAACGAAAAAACAAAAGGCAAGGAAGGCTTGAAAAAAAAAATTGTGATTGACAGCATGGAAAGCTATTATTTCTCTTGAACACAGTCGGGAAATTGACATAGCAAATTGGAAATGTCGAACAATCCCCTGTACGTTTTCCGGTAAACTCAGTAGTGCCAACAAATTGCACTGATCGAATGTCTGTGAGAGTGTAGGGGGTAAAGTAATCTTCTTGGGTGCGATTGATGGTATATAGGTCTACTCTGTACACATAGAATACACTTGTTTATGGATGAAATGCTTTGGAATACTCATGCGAGACTCCAACAGTGGCTCGTGTGAATTCGATCAGCGTCGCATATTTTTATTAATGTAAGTTCGTGCTAGGGGGAAATATATTTAGGCTGAGAGTGTCCCCCAGGCTCATTTCAGTCCTAGATATTTTCACATAAATCTCATTCGTCTTATCGTGAGCGTGACTACACTATTGTTTTGTTTTACGAGGGGGAATTTATTTGGAAATATATAGCCATGAATTTCTATAGGGGAATAGCTGATGAGATTCACAGTTTGAATGCTAAATTTTGCGAATCAAGGGGATGTTTATTACTGGGTCAAGATTACGACGTAGCACTCATCTTCGATATTGTTGTTTGAATATTGAAGGGACTGATAGTCAGGGGAAAATTCACTTAATGCGAATCGAATGGACAATTATCCGGCCTCTACAATGACACCTGTTTCGTCTATCAATTCCAAGTTGTACCGAAGGAAATCCAATTTTTCTATCGACAAGTTTATATCCCGGGGAAAACCTAATTTATCTCTTGTCCATTTTCACGCGTCTCCTCAACATATTGAATATCTTGAGAAAAAGTGGTAGAAGGTGAATTTTATCAGGGACATTGTAAACCCTGGAAAATTTCAGTTTCTCAGAAAAACTAGAGTAAAATTCCTTTTTCTTTTTTCGTTCATTATTTCATGGAATTGGTTTTTTTTTTCTCCTTTCTACCTCCAATATCTGGGGGATTAACCGAGAGGGAAAAGTTTTTCTGTGGCACATGGAGACGGATAATTCACTGGCTCTGTTCTAAGCCACTTTTCGTGGATGAATTGACAATTTCCAGGGAAGGTTATTTTTTAAATCATCAGAGATGTTTGGAAAAAAAATGGGCTGCAAGTGTATACGTGCTCAGAAATTTTCATGATCCCAGTATTCCCCCTCCGGGAATTAGAATGAATAACTGATGACAAGGCAGTGTTCTTTTCTCGTAAGGAGTAACGCAGATGTAAATAAAAATAGAAATATACATATTTTTTCCATAAAACATACGAGGAACTATGGCTTTTCTGTTGAATAAAAAATCAGCCGCCTGTTGCCGACCTGAGGAGCCCGAGGTTTTGTACAACGCCGGTGAACCGTCACGCTCTACTTGCCTATTATATGGACACGAGAAAAGAAAAAGGGGTTGAAGATAAAAAGGTAGCCAGAGCCGCTTAACGTTTTTCATCGTGATATCGAAAATCACTTGTCGTTGAAACGAGTTTCAAGACCCATTTCTTCCGAACGATCACGTTCTCAAGCTTAAAATAATCTTATCTGGCAATCTGACTTATTCTCATTATTTTTCATCAATAATTCGACGTTTCTATCGAGCTCCTATCGTTCTCACATATTGAGAAAATAGTTTCAATATGAAGAACTCCAAAAATGAAGGTTTTTTTGACAAAGATCAACTTGTATGTCCTGTGGTGCAACCAAATATTTGCAACGGCATTCGATTCTCCACAAGAATTTCCAGAGAAATTGCTCTAGTTCCAATGAAGCGTCACTAGTTCCGTTTTCAAATAAAACATAAAAAATTTATCATCTGATGAGAGAGCCGTCGATTCAGATGGTCTTTGAATTATTATAAAAAATTGCATTCTAAAAACTTGAAATAAATACTTGTAATTTCTGCTTGATATCCATTGGATAGGCTGACGTAGATTCATGCCGTGCCTCATCCATCCCCCTGGAGGTGTTCGATTTTCCCCTTCCTGATGAATTAATCAAGAGCTCCAGTTTCTCCTCACGTTCCACATCCCTGAAATCACAATAAGTCTTGAATTTCCAATATATCCTCCACACATTTTATATCTCTATTTATAGATAGAAAGAATAAATTTTTCTCCCAAAGGTGTGAGGATAAAAATGGGTAAAATTGTGAAAACCCGATTGGTAATGGAAATGAACAATATGAAAATTGCAGATTTGAATGGTCAGTCAAGTCCCTCAGGCTTGAGTTAGACAGTTGGTATGCGGTTGCATTCGTCTATCCACTATCGTACCAACAACACAATGCACCTGTGTGATCCACTTTTGCCATTGTCATGTCTCCAGAAACTGTCACACTGTATTCCAGGGTATATACTGAATGATACGTCATGTATTAATCTAACAAGCTCCGACTTACGAGCTTCGTGGAGGAAAAATAGACACTGAGAATGGAGAAAAACGGCAATTCAGACGCTGGAAAACTAGAAGTAAGGGGAACTAAGAGGGATAAGTAGATTGTTCAGTTAAGGTCAGACATACAGAAACACTTGCAATATCGATTTCTTCATGTTCTCCTATGCCACTGTTTCCTGTTCAACGAAAAGTTTGCAATAACCACTAGCGAAATAACGTCTGATTAAAATTTCTACGTCAACTCAGACTGATTGAAATGAAAATTTAATCAGTTTCTCTTTTCTTGTTATTTTGTAATGTTTAGGGAGCAATTGAAAAGCTAATGATTTATTTTCGTTTTGAAAAGACAGTTGAATTAAAATTTTATAAATTTGGACGGAAATATAGTAAATTAAATTTTTTTTATTGCACGAAAAACGTACTTTTCATATCGAAATACCTCACACATTTACATTTTCGGGATTGTTGCGGTGAAAACGCCGAGGGTGGTATCCACCGAAACGTTGGGGGTCTTTTCAGAGCTAGCATTCCCGCCCGCGTTTCTCTGCATTCTCCACATATTCATGCGCATCATTCAAAGGCCATCAGGCACTTTGGTTTCACAGGAATTATACAATGTCGTAATTAACGTATCTTGGCAACTATTATTGAATTACAAAGAGAGAAATGTTCAGTAAAAATTACAGAACGCTCCGGACAAATTCCGTGACAGCTCCGTAAAATTTCCTACAACCCCATTTCACTTCGGAATTACGGAAAAGATACGTAATTTTTATTGAATATTTCTCTCCGTGTACTTAACGTTCTTTCCATTTGTAAAGTCAAGAAATTTATCGTAAAATCCCTTTGAATGATCGCAGAACTCTCCAGTCACAGATACAATATGGAAATACCTTCGATTAATTTCTATTTACTGTTATCGACGCAGAAATACAATAGCCCGTAGTGTTTCCTTTCTCCATGAACACCTAATGGAGTACTAATGGATTTTCTTCGTCTACACCTTGGTATACACTTGATTAAATACATCCAATGGCGAACCTCATTAACAAGACAAATTGCTTCCACCTGATCTGTGTTTCGTTGAGTTCAATGTGCCATTCTTCAGGCAATTTTTCATCATCTCCGATACTTCAATGAAGATAATCACTCCTAGAATATTTGGAGAACCTTTGTGATACCCCGGGGTTTCTGATGATGCTCATGATTGACCGCTGGATCATGTTACGATACATGGGTTCTCGATGCACTCAGGGGGCAATTAATTTATTCCAACTTTTCTTTATTTCCACTGAGAGATAATTTTTCCTTATGATGATTCAATCAAAAAAATCAATTGATCAAATGCGTGAGAGAGGGGAGTTTTTGATTTTTGATATTTCCTTAGGATGCGAAGATTGCTAATATCGATTTGGATATTCTTCGGCGTATAAAAAAATGTGGGTAATATCTGTCGCGTGTCGGAAGCCACCTGTCGATTGCAATTCACCAAAAGAAAACTCCATAATCAAGCAATTATTTAATTCGAGTATGTGTGATGTTAGGGGTAGAAGGTGTCTATCAAGAGAATCTCTTTGACCATGAATTTTGTCTGAAAATAATATAAAATAATTACGGAGGGAAAATCTAATTCTGGTCCTTTCTTCAATTATAATATTCAACTAAATTATACGTTTATTCAGAGGTAGAATAATTCAGCGAAGGTCGGGTCAACGGGGAAAAGGAGCTCAGTAATTGAAGAAAAGAGGCTGAACGTACAAAAGCTTTTAGTATTTACCGTTCTATAAGAAATTGATGGAAATAGTTAAATATTTATTGGTAGATGAAAATTTTAACACAAATAGTGTGTGTGTGTGTGTGGGTGAAATGTCCAAGTGTATAGGCAACAAGTGTATAAGTAATCACGTTATCATGAATACTCAGAATTGACTGATAATAGTATAGTTCAAGTGCCCATGCACTTTTTCACGAAACAGGAGAGGCAGGAGAATAAACACAAAAACTTGTAAATTGAAGATATCGCGTGTATCCCGCCGCTCTCACCAATTTTACCATAAGTGGTGGAATAAATTTACATGCAAAAGAAATTATTGGTTTTCGCCCCTCGCTGTGTCGTCTATTTTGAATTTGTTCTAAAAGGGAGAAAAAAAATGAGAATCGAATTTAACTTTCGTTCATCGAATGATTATGGTAATTTTCAATGCGATTATTATTTAATATTCGCGGCATTTGACACGTGTTGTACATGATCCCCCTAGATCCCGAGAATGATT
The DNA here is from genome assembly GCF_001412515.2 of Diachasma alloeum. Lineage (NCBI taxonomy): Eukaryota > Metazoa > Arthropoda > Insecta > Hymenoptera > Braconidae > Diachasma > Diachasma alloeum. Next base: position 4,352,966 of record NW_021680344.1, read on the forward strand.
TATTTAGAAATAGATGAATAAAATTATCGACATTTGATAATAATAGTGAAATTCAATATTTTTTCATTGAAAATTTTCAGAAAAATGAAGCTGCCAGAGCTACCGAATAGGGAGAAGAGGCTGGAGCTCTTCGGCAAATTCATAAGAACGAAGAAAATAGAACACCTCCAGGGGGAACAGGCACGGCATGGACCTGAGCCAGTGCATCCCACAGACTCGAAACAAAAATTACAGGTAAAAAATTCAAATGAAAATCAACAACTCTCCATTCCATAAAGATGTGAAGCAACCTCACTCTTCAACCGGACATCATTGCCAATTATGATGGTCATCGCGATAGGAATATCTCGAGCGAATCTGGAATATGTGAATTGTCCCCACCGTACCCTGAGTACTAGCAATTAATCCCCAGCGTTCCGTCATTACCGTGACACATTTCCAATTAATCCGATATCACGGTGAAATTGATGTCTCAACTTCACATACCAAACTGTCACACATATACACATATAGGAAAATCATGACCAGTCCATTCCATGTATGTTTCACACGTAATGACATTCTGATTGTACTATTATGATTAATCGGTCGAAATGTTGAATTATTTGTCAGTGATGACAAATTTTTTGAGAATAATTCTTTCGCAGTTGAGTGCCAACTTTTTCCAACACCACACTAAATTCATTTTTTTTTAAATATTCAGTGTTATTTACTCAGCATTTTCACAATTTCCGGGAAAACGAAAATTTACAATTCAAAGTGGAGTAATGGTACCCAGAGTAACAAAAAAACTGTGCATTATTTCTCGAGTGTAATTCCCTTTTCATGCCCCACAACTGTAATTCTCCCCTCCCTTTCCCACGAAATTCCTATTTACAGGTATTACCATTCCCTAGTCGAGCAAACAATCAATTGTTTTATTTTCCTCAGCACGTGAGGTCACCCTTATAGCGGATGAAAACTTGTAGGCAACAGTTCTACTCAGCGGTTATCACCAAAAACTTTTCCAATATCCCACGAGTGCATGTATGGATTTTTTTTGCTCTTCACTGTTTGACCAACATTCTGTGATTACATTTTCGAGGATAATTTAAAATTTCTACACGAAAACTGAACCAAAATTGAATTGCACAAAGTAATATGTGAAGTTTTTCGTTTACTGAATATAAACTGAAATTTTCCTCGAATAAATGGGATTTCCTCTGGTTCTTGCAAGGTCATAAAAAAAAAGAATAATATTCATTGAAAAAATATTGATTCAGTGCTCCTGGAATGTTCTGAAACTTTTTTTGAATTTCCACACCATTAAATAGCAAAATTTAAGTTCAATTTGCCAATGTTTTGTAATTACAGAAGTGCCTGACAACCCTAGACCTAACGTCACTAGGTGTTGGGTCATGCGTTGGTACAGGCATGTACCTAGTCGCTGGAATGGTGGCACGAAGTGTAGCCGGACCAGGCGTCATCATCTCGTTCATTATCGCAGCAATGGCATCAATTTTCTCTGGTAATGTCATAAAAATTCAAATCAGAGCCAAATGAAATGGAAAGGGGAAAAAAATTCATTATCTCGAGAAAGGAGGTTGAGTGCTTGTCGCATTGTAAAATCAGTCAATTTTGCCAAGTAGTAGGTGTGACTTGAAGTGTCTCCCTGGAGACATGAAAAATCAATAGGTCTGAGACGAAAAAAAAAAAATACGATGGGGAGCTGCTTGAAAAATGTAAATGGGATAGTTGTGCTTGTGCATGTTAGATGCTGGCACGTGAGGTGGATGAGGACTACACAATCAGAGAGACAATATGCAATGCGTCCTCTTACACAATTAATAATCCCATACACTGCAATATCCATGAAATTTGTAATTGAATCGAGGGGAGAACATCCGCGTTGGCGTGATAGCGCCAATTCCTTTATTAATTGATGATCAATGATCAAGGAATTTCGATTACTGGGGTTTAGTTTAATCATCAGCAATATCCAATTGGATTTTTAATTACAAGTTATTCACGAAACGATTATACTAATCGCTTGTCACACTGACAGAATGATTCATTTATTCCAAACGAGATTCGTTAACTATTAACGAATGGTAGAGTTGAATATGACCAAATAATTATTCGTTAATAGTTAACGAATGGTTCACTTGAATGGCGAAAGTCAAGTCAAACAAGGCTCCTCAAATATACATTCGTTAACTATTAACGAATGAACATTTGATGGGCCCGAATAGACCCTAACCCCCAACCAAAATCCATTCGTTAACAATAACTAATCCGTTCTATCAGTGCAAGTATACTCGATTGTAATGACTCAATCAAAATCAATGATGTGATATTTGTCTTTTTAATGGCAAAAGAAAATTTATATTTCATAAGCATTAAAAAGTAATAAAAATTTCCATGAAATTATGAAACTCAATTTTCAGGTGCGTGTTACGCTGAATTTGGTGTTAGAGTGCCACACACAACGGGCAGTGCGTATATGTACAGTTACGTGACTGTTGGTGAGTTAATAGCATTCATAATTGGATGGAACATGGTGCTTGAGTACCTCATCGGTACCAGTGCGTGTGCCTGCGCCCTTAGCGCTTGTCTGGACGCCCTTGCGAATGGGGCGGTTTCCGGTGCGATAAGCAACAGCGTTGGAACATTTTTTGGTGAGTCAGGGATACCACAATAATAGGATTATGATATTATCAGTTGCAGACATTTAGCAATAACTGTTGCACTCCATACTTCATGTCAATATTTCTCTCCCAGAAAAAAAAATGCAAATAATTATTTCAAATTCATTTCCCTCACATCTCTGTAATCATCGGGGCGCAATGGAACAGGCCTCTTGTTTTTCTCCATGAGAATTTTCCTGGTCTTCTAATGACGCAACCTTCATGCAAATGTTTTCCTTCTAAAAATTTTACATTCCAATTTTTTTAATGAAATGATCATAATCCTGTCGACTTTCTGGCACTTGAAAGAATCGGTATCTTCCGTAGCAATGAAAGCACTGAAGGAGTTTTCAAAGAGTGTGAGTAAAAATTTTTCAACGAATACCTCCTCAATTCTCTTCACATTTTTCTTTTTGCAGCATATAAGAGGGATTAGTCGAGGCCCCCCGCACTGATAGAACGGATTAGTTATTGTTAACGAATGGATTTTGGTTGGAGGTTAGGGTCTATTCGGTCTCACCAAATGTTCATTCGTTAATAGTTAACGAATGTATATTTGAGGAGCCTTGTTTGACTTGACTTTCGCCATTCAAGTGAACCATTCGTTAACTATTAACGAATATTCATTTGGTCATATTCAACTCTACCATTCGTTAATAGTTAACGAATATCGTTTGGAATAAATGAATCATCCTATCAGTGCGTGTTTTAGTGTTTTTTCTTTGTATCTTATACATTTTAACCGCTTTGGTAAACGGAGTCGCTAGATGAGAGAGAAGTGTTGTTGGACGGGGGGGGGGGGGGGAAGAAAAAGAAACAACTTTTCCATGATAGTGATTCGGCTGGGTGTATCGATCGCTACCAACGTCGCCCATTGTCGAGCGTTTACGGTTTTCAGAGAACATACCAACTAGGAGAGGAGAGGAGAGAGGGAGAATTTTCTAACGATGTTATCGTAATTCTGCATCGAATAGTTCTTGAGAGAGAATGAGATTATTGACAAATCCCATGATTAAGGGATGATTGTGATGCACCGGGTTGGCACTATGGCTTCATTATCGCTATTCTCTGCAGTTTTGTAGAATAAAACAACATTGAGTGTTGATTTTTCTCACGACATTGGAAAGTCGGAGAAATTTCCGATTGGAAACACCGTGAACAAGTTTATTTCCACTCGATGATTATAAAATTGGTGGAAAACTTGAGGAACTGATGAAGTTGATTTTTCAATTTTTGAAGACCTATACTGGACAATTTGGCGAGGAGCTTCATTCATGAAAAAATACGGGTTATTATATTTAAAAAAATGAAAAAGGGTTGAGTCATCGAGACACTTTCAGAGTGCGTATATAATGAATATTGTGCGACTGAGCGCTTTGTCATTGAAGCAATTATCGAGCTTTTTTCAAAGCAATCGAAGGGAGCGAGGCAATATTGACAATGAATTTTCCTTGGGTTATCTTGTGAATATCGGAAAAACGAGGGGGGAGGAAGCATTCTGCTGGCTCAATCGATGGGGAGGGAAGCTTTCGATTCCATACGCCATCGACAATTTTATGTCACTGAATCGCGAGATATAGAAAACTTCAGAAATTTCCTTCAATTTTCCAGAAATTTTCAGCTTATTCTATTTACTCGACTTTTTATGAATATGAAGATGACAATATTACAATAATTATTATTATCACTCTACAATGTGTACATTCACGAGTAAACTCAATTTGGAATTTAATCTAAAAGTAATCCGAATCGCTCACGACTTTCCCAACTGTCGACTTAAGAACACACTCTATATTATAAGGGTATAAGTTACCGAAGGGGTGGTAGTTCGCGAATTGTTCACCTCGTTTAACTTTTACCCTACATTACATACACATCTACTTACACCTATTCCTAGTCAAGTCTCGACTATGTCATTCGTCGCTGCACACAGTATTTGTATTCATAACCTTTCAACATGGCAATTTTCAATCCTCAACAGTTTAGAGAACTACCTACCAATCACAATGAGGTGAATAGTTTATAGAATCTGTATGTTGATCGATTTTAGCAATTGGCTTATCATTAATTTTTCAAGCTTGTTTGCACCACCTTTGATGAAAACACCAAATCCCCCAAATCTTACTCTTCTATTATTACTCGGAAAAGTTCGTGTACAAACGTTATTTATAACTCTCTGTTCTGCGACATATTCAGTTTAAAGAACTACCTACCAATCACAATGAGGTGAATAGTTTATAGAATCTTTATGTTGATCGATCTTAGCAATTATCTTATCATTAAGGTGACTGGAGTTTTTTTCCCCCGAAAAAAATTACTCGGAAAAAACTTCCCCGTCAAAATTTCCCTGAAAAAAATTACTCGGAAAAAACTTCCCCGTCAACATTTCCCCGAGAAAATTTTTTCCGAACAAAAATTTCCTCGGAAAATGTTTAGCCCAACAAAGATTTCCCCGAACAAAAATTTAAAATTTCTTTTCATAAATTTTTCCTTGATTGATTAGTATTTGAGGTATTTTGTGGGGGAATTTTATTCGGGGAAATTTTTTCCGGGGTAATTTTTGTTATTTGTTAGAAGAAATATCGCGATTAGCATGAGCGTTTGAAAAGAATTGTTGATAATTATGATGCTGATGAATGTGATAAATTCTTGAAGGATGTAGCTAATTTTGTGTTGTTGTAAATTGACAGCTGATGATGAATTGAAAAATAAATCTTTGATTGATTAGTATTTGAGCTATTTTGCGGGAAATTTTATTCGGGCGCAATTTTTTCCATGAAATTTTTGTTAAGGAAATTAATTCCGGGAACCTATCATTAATTTTTCAAGCTTATTTACACCACCTTTGATGAGAACACCAAATCCCCCAAATTTCACTCTTCTATTATTACTCGAAAAAGTTCGTGTACAAACTTTATTTATAACTCTCTGTTCTGCGACATATTCCAAGAATTTTCGTTAAATCGATTTTCACAAGGTGGAAGCCCGCTACCATAAATTAAAGTGGACAGGGGCATGTTTGGTTAAAGTCAGGTCACGGTGGGTGTGTGAGGCTCGTGGGGTGTCTAACCTGCTGGAAATAAACAGGAAGTCATGTGTGATTGGAACGACAGTCGAAAAGTTGTCACAGCTCCCCTTTATGTATTTTTTATCACAAGTATGCGGTATCATTCCTCGGATGTCTCCCATTCCCGTGTTAAATTTTCTAAGGATATCTGGCAGCCCAACTCCATCCAATCCCACATCTGATAACTGATACAAGTTCAGCTGTGGTCCGAAGCAAGGAGCAAAGAAGAATAAAAAAGGGTGAATAGAATGAAAATAATGTGGAGATGTGAGGTTGAAAAAGGAGCGGGCGCATGCGCAAATAAACTACTCCCGAGGTTCAACTCCGGCACCTGTGGACCCCATCGATCCGATCTGTTACGAGGGAAGCGCCGCCACGATTCTCTCCATCGCCTAGTCAAAAGCCTACACACATTCTAACGAGTATTTCCACGTTTTTGTTTTTTTTCTCATTTCTGAGATCGTTGGAAATGCCTCAAACACGCTGGACGTGTTTCTCTATTTAGTTTTTAATGAAGCACCTGATACCGAAGGGATCGTGTACCTTTGGCCGAGAATGAAGAGGAGAGAAGGACGAGGATGATAAGAATTGCTGAGGCTGTGGATTTTTTCGCACAGTAAAACTTAATGACGCTTGGGGCTTAAATTACATTGAGGGTTGGGGGTTAATCAATGATTTGGAGGGGATGAAGCTTGGATGGGGAGCAGTGGTGTGGAATTATTTAGGGATGAGAAAGGGTTATCCCTAGGGAGGATAACAATGGTGAAATCGACAGCTGAGGGAGAATGGAGGTTATTAGAAGGTAGTGGGAATTGTCTGATAAAGTGGAGGATGTCAGTGGGCGCGAATGGATTTAGGTAATTTAATTTGAGGTTTTTAACGTGTTTTCGTATTGTCGAGGAGGGCCTCCTCCTACGCAACGGGTTGATGTTTCGTTGAAAAGCAATTAGAGGGATTTGATCTAGTTATGTTACCTTTCGTTTTCACATTTGCCTGATCACATTAAATGTTATTCTACTGGAAACGTTTTCATAGATTCATTTGAGTTTTTTCTTTTTCGAAAATTTGGAATAGAGTCAATTCATTTCTGTATCTTTGACGTATGGAGCAGAGAATGATTTATCAGAGGAACAAACAAATTGGAAGTGATAGATGGGAAAGCGTGTGAGTGGACCTTTTCGACTCAATGAACCGATTGATGACCTCTTCTTCACAAATGTTTAAGATTAATGCTATATCTTCCGCACTGATGGAATGATTCATTTATTCCAAACGAGATTCGTTAACTATTAACGAATGGTAGAGTTGAATATGACCAAATGAATATTCGTTAATAGTTAACGAATGGTTCACTTGAATGGCGAAAGTCAAGTCAAACAAGGCGCCTCAAATATACATTCGTTAACTATTAACGAATGAACATTTGGTGAGACCGAATAGACCCGAACCTCCAACCAAAATCCATTCGTTAACAATAACCAATCCGTTCTATCAGTGTGTTTCTTAGAAATAGAGAACTGAAAAAGATCCATTGGATGGACATGTAAAAAATATGATGATCTGCCTGACCAAAACTTACTCTTACTACTGAATTATTGAACCATTCGAAGATGTTGAATGGTTGAAGTAGTAATAATTTATTGTTCCAGGTCGACCACCGGATTTCCTCGCTTTCGTAATAACCCTCCTCATGATGTTGCTAATGGCAGCGGGTGTGAAGAAATCACTCATCTTCAACAATGTCCTAAACGCCATAAACTTATCAGTGTGGGTATTTATTATGACTGCCGGGTTATTCTACGTCGACTCAACCAATTGGTCAGAGCACAAGGGATTTCTACCCTTCGGTTGGAGCGGGGTGAGTTTTTTATGTTGTCATTTCACTCCACATGATCGTCACGTAACGTAAGCTCATCTCAGGTTTGTGTTATCCCTGGGGAGAAATTTTAGAGTGCAAGAAGCATATAGAACCGTCCGAGTTCTCTCAGGGGGAATAAAAAACCTGAAATACAGCAATAATGAAAAACTTGGCTTGGTAAATTGATCGACTAGCGTAGGATGTCGTGAAAAGAATGCAAACAAAGAAAAAATAAATTGAATTCAACAGAATTTTTACAGTTGAATATTTAGTTCCGGGAATCACTTGAAGATCATTTTCTCCTTTTGTCTAATCTTAATGATCTTGACTATATCACTCAAGAACATTATTCACCCAATGACTAGAAGATTTTGTGGCTTGTTGAAACAATGGCAAACTTGTTGCATCACACAGATGTGAGGAACATACGCAATGAGCCCTCGGCTTTTGTGGTATACGTGTATTCACGAGTAGACTCAAATGTGGCTTAGGGGAATGACTGTGGAGGAAAATAAAAGTGGGGATGGGGTGGATTAGATGAGAGTTTGCCGAGAACGATTGTGAGAGCAGGGGGAATGTGACGATTAAATGAGAGTGACTTTTGGAAAGATCGGAAGAAGAAAAAATTGGAGTTTTTTTTTACGTCGAGGGAATCTTTGGATAAGAGGGAAAACCGAAATCTTTGGCTTTCGACGAAACTGTTATCTTATGTAGTGTGATGAATGAGATCTTTCTGGGTGATGATGATTGATTGTTTCCACTAGTTCCTGGAAAAGATTTTCCGAAGTGAATTTTTTGCTGAATTAATTGTTTCTGGTAAAGGATGGGCAATGTTTCTGAAGGCGAGGGTGAGATCATCATTCGATCATTTAGTGGAATATTCTCATCTCTATTTTGTGCTCCCATGAAAATGAAAAATTTATTTCCCCCTATTTTTCAGACATGTCCACTCAGGCTCTCTAGTATTATCACGCTCCATCATCAAACAAATGGATTTCTTCTTATCTCCATGGTCCAGCAGCTAGGGTTACGAAAAACTCACTTTTTCAGTGATAGATTACACCTACTATCACTCGATAGTTTTTATTCTCCTGCAATTACTCGATGATGTATTGATGCAATTGGAAATGAAAAATTTTCAATGTATTTTTTCTTTCTTAGTGATAGATAAAAACTCATTAAACTTTTGGTAGATAAGGAAAGACAGAGGAGGATAACGACTATGGAAAAACTTGGAATAATAATAAAGATAAAACACCAAGTTTTCTTGTTCCCGGTTTTGTGATCCTATAAGCCGCTAAAGTAGCATCCAATGAAAATTCTGGTGCTATATTATTCGATCAATAATTTCGTGTATAGAGGGTCGGTAGAAGAGGGTGACATTTAGTTGGAATGCATTACGTAAAGAATAAAACTTGAAAGCAAAACTGCCAATTTATACCAAAATCTTGTTGAGAAAATTTAGCTCGCAAGAGCTTTTCACATGAAGTTATTTCGGGGATGGAAAACTCTATCATGAGTCAGCCAAGATGTAGCAGACACTTGTACAATAGAAATTGAGGTGATAGTGTTCGAATCAAACATTAGCAAGAAGGGAAAAAATGTGGATTGTTGAGGGTAACCTATTCAAAGAGAAACCAGATTGAGGGCGTGCAATTCTCAAGGGCCATCAGCTTGGAGAGAAGTAGCCTCATAAGTTCCTCTACCTGGTCTCTCGAAACTGGTGCAGCTTGACCTTTCAATGGCCTGGCATTTTTTATTTATTTTTTTTTCTTCCCACCTCTTGTCTTCTTCTTTGTACTCTCTGATGCTTGAAATATCCCTTGCAATACTACGATTAGAGAGCATGCGTCTTGTACGTGGAAACTGTCGTTGAACTCTGTAGGAGGGAGAAGAGAACGCTCATGATAATCCTGAAGCGGACACGAAATATCGATTTGTGAAGAGAATTTTCAAATAATTATGACAATCCGAGAATGCAATCCATTATTATTACTATTGTTTTTGAATTATGGAAAAGTGAGAATTGCTATTGACCAATGCGCACCTCCCCTGGTCCATTCACAATCTAGAATTTAGGTAATCAAGATCCCAGTGATTGAATAATCCAAAGAAAACGTGTCCAAAGAAAATCCATTCAAAATCACAAAAGAAGATTTCACCGTTTTGTAATAATTAACATAGAGTGTTGAAACCTAGAATTCATCGAAAACTAAAATGTTGCCGCTCATATGTCCCCCTTGATGTCATTCTCATTTTTTCCACTAACGATTATCTATTGATAATACAGGTGTTTACGGGTGCAGCAACTTGTTTCTATGCATTCATTGGATTTGACATAATAGCAACGACCGGTGAAGAAGCGACAAATCCAAAGAAGAGTATTCCACTAGCAATTATCTCTTCTCTTGCTATTATTCTCATTGCCTATGTGTCAAGCAGCATGATGTTGACGCTAATTGGTGAGTTTAAATTATTAAACGATGCGATGAAATCATTTAATAACTGAATAATAATAATGACCAATAATATTTTCAGTTCCTTATGATGAAGTTGACCAAGACTCAGCCCTCGTAGAGATGTTTGGTCAGGTAGGAGCCTACAAATGTAAATACATCGTGGCAGTGGGGGCACTAGCTGGATTGTCAGTATCAATGTTTGGCAGCATGTTTCCCATGCCTAGGATAGTTTACGCAATGGCACAGGATGGCCTCATATTTCGGTAATTACTCATCATCATCATTAAATTTTACAACTAATCTCCTAAACAACCATCAACTGCAGTAAAATTGCCAAACCAATATATTGTATGATGCTGTGCTATTGTATAAATATTCAACATCACGAATGTTTAACAGCCATTTCCGGATTAGCTAATGTTGCTCAACCACCTCGTACACTCAAACTTTGTGCAATTTATTTTTAGCATGTTCAGCCAAATTTGGCCAACCACTGGAACACCAGCACTGGCTACTCTCACATCCGGATTAGCTGCTGCGTTGGCGGCACTTCTCATTAAATTGGAAGTCCTAGTGGAAATGATGTCTATTGGTGAGATATTTCTAGCATCACCAGTTACATAAGAATAGTTCAATATTTCCGACTGTGCCGTCTATTTCGGGGAACATAAACAATATTCTTTTCCGATTAATAATTCAGGTACTCTGCTGGCCTACACCCTCGTATCAACGTGTGTTTTAATTCTACGTTATCAACCCCACTCGACCAATCTCATTGAACTTCTGCCCCAGAGTCTACGTACACCATGCAGGTCACCGACTAAAGAGACTCAAGGCAATGGTCAAGCTCCTTATGGCAAAGAATTGAGACCAGATCAGCTTACTATTGCCCTTAACACTGTTCAAACGACACAAACTGAAATAACCACTAACAGTAATGGACAGCGTGTTACCGTAAGATATTTTTATTTCTTCCTATCAAGATCAAAGGCTCCAAGACTTGATGAAAAGTTTAATTCAATAAATTTTAAAACCAAGTATTTCCTCTTCTTCTTTTCTCGTACCTGAGGTCAATGAATTAAATTTTAACGTTTGAAGTGAGATTAGCTCATCACCTCGAGACTTTTCTCCAAGTTTCTCGAGAGTAAATAAATGTTGTTGAGTTTGATAAAGTTTAATCATACCGTTGCAGTTTTATCATACCGTTGCAGTTTTATTCTCTTAATTAAATAAAAGAGGCTCCAAGTTTTCTCAAAGTGGTTATGCGGGGCAAAAAAAGTTGGAGAATTATGTAATTTGAGCCTATTTTCATCACAATCTTGGATTAAGAATGCCCAGTAGTTACGTTTCCTCGGAATGGATTTTCTGGATTTTTTTTCTCCGATTGTAATAATCAGGTACGACGTGTGAGACGAGCCAACAGTTCATCACCCGACTCGGATGACACTTACGGTGGTGAAGAGGACGATGTGGGCTTAGGAAAAGACGATCAGTATTTAGTCAGTGATAGAACGGAGAATAAATTTTATGGGAGTGTTCACGCAGCAGCAGCCTCATCAACGTGCGGTAGTGCCCATCAGTATCCTGGTACGACGCCAATTATCGGTCCACCACTCAATTATCTTCAGCGACGACTTCAGGTATGAAAAAAAAAAAAACTAGCCAATTCAATATTCTTGTTGGAGTCGATTGAAAATAATTGAAAATGACATTTCAGGCAGCGCAGTATCTCTGTCCTGCAATTTTTCCTTGGGTAGACAGAGGACCAGCGACCGAGGCGTCTGGTCGTTATGTCATGAAGATGGTGGGAATATTGTATCTGCTCATTCTAATCTTCGATTTCATCATCGTTTGTGGCATGGGCGGCATGGGAACATTCATGACCATTGTCATGTTTTTATTTTTATTCGCTATTATTGGAGTTCTTCTTGCCATAAGCAGAAAACCGCAAAATAGGTAATGAGAGCATTTCTTCTGATGATTGGTGATTATGATGAATATAATTTCTCAATACTTTTTCAGAAATACCATTATGTTTATGACGCCGGGACTTCCCTTCGTGCCCGCGATAGCAGTTACTGTTAACGTTTATCTCATATTTAATTTGAGCATATTGACACTGGTCAGATTCACAATATGGATGATACTTGGTAAGAATTCAATCATCATTTGTAGAAACTTTGAAAGCATCATTGACTCACTGTAAATTTTCTAAATATCCATTTGAATTACAGGTTTCATAATGTATTTCTACTATGGTATAAAGAATAGCAGTCTGGAGAGTGAATCCGAAGATGGTCCAGTAGATTCCAGTAATGCCGGTAATATAGAGTTAAAAATTACCGAGCATGCAGCAGGTGCCTCACCATCCCACCATTATGCCAATCAGGATCGTAGTATCTACGAGGGTCAGCAGTTGGATGCATTTGGCCAGCCTGTATTTGGCAACACCAATTTCGATAGTGTTGGATCAGTCCACGGAAGTACAACAGTCCAAACGCATACAACAAATACCAAAACAAATCCACTCTTTGTTGCCCAGGATAATTTTCCATCCTGGGATGATTGAGTGCACTCAGTTATGAGGGCTGTACACGAATGAGAGTGCGAAATTTTGTGGAGATGAATGAGAATGAAAAATGATTGAAATATTAAGTAAGAGAGAAGGCAGGCATGTACCTAGCGCACGCAGCACGCACGCACGTACATAAAACGCACGTCAGGAAAAAAGAAAATGAAAAATGCTATACAAAAGATATATAAATGACCGAGGGCAAATGTTTATTGATTCTAGAGGATGATACTACGATAACGAAGATTAATTAGAAAAATATACTTTTGATTGATTTAGGATATCAAGTGCATATCTACGCAATTCATTAATTCATCCGGCGACTTCCATCCATCAAACAAAGTTTAGGGAAACAGAAATGTTGAAGAAAATGATACCTTATTATTGAAAATGAATCAATATATTGATTGCCAATTTCCTTGCATTGTAAGTTTTGTCAGAGCCGATGTAGTTATTGCTGATTATTATATATGATGAATGACAACAAAATATATATATTTTATTCTCTCATCTGTCATTGATCGAATACTGATGGCGAGTATTCAACTGTGTGTTGAAGAATGCGTGATATCTGGAGTTAAACAAGTTAGAGAGGGATCCCCAATGTTGGAAGAATTTTAATAAATCTCGTTCTGCCTAAGTCTAGTCTTGCCCTAGTGGATTCCCTCTATTTATATTAAAAAGACATTATAATCTCATTGTTAATCATCTGTAATCTTTGCCAATATCTTGACTTCGAATTTCAATAATGATAATGAATATTCGATGTCTCTTTAAGAACTCAAGAAATTTTCAACAAAAGTGAGAGAATTCGTGTGGATAAATTTTTTCTACATGCAAAACACCATTAATATTTACTTTACTCATGAAACATTGAAATATCTTCCTTGCGGTGAAACCCATACACCAAATTATATAATTTTCATATTTTCAATCTCTGTGAAAATTCTCCGCATTCTTATGCTTATAACCGCATAAAATAATAACGAGTTTAATCATTATAAATTACCTGTTTATAACTGGAAGATATTAAAAAATGAGAGAAAAAGAAAATGATATCTAGATATAAATACTGTCGGCAGGTACGATAGTATACCTACATTTGCCATTTGACTTATCCCTCAGTTGCTTGAATCTGCCAGGAATGACGCTCGGTATGTGCGTATATACCAATAATCCCATAAACATAAACGTATTCATCTAAAATCAATAGTGGTATAACGATATTACGATATATTGCAATCGTTGACGATTTGCACAGTCAAAAACAAATAAATAGTGAATGACACCACTGTATGTCGTATATAATAGATAAATCTTTACTCCAAATATTGACGAGCCCTGATACAAATTGTGAAGAATATAAATTGAAATATTGTTCAATCAATTCTAATCATCATTGGTCAGTGAATCACGAACGAATGATCAACATTTAGAGAGAAGAAACATGAAACAAAACTATTATTCTGTGAAAGAACAGTGCCTGCACCCCAGACGCTAGTTGAGCATTAGATACTATCGTTCGTCAAATGAAATTTATGGAAATTGAGTGCAATGATGAAAAAACAAAATGGATTGTTTTATGATTAATCAATAATTATAGTTAATTTCCAAAATGAGAGCGATCGATGAATTATCCATTGGCTAAATTATGAATTAAGAGACGTAGAAGAGAAGGAAATTGCATTTGAGAAATAAAAAATGTTGCTTTTTTAGTTAGACTTTCAAATTTTTAGATAGGAGGACAAGGGCCTATTTAACGTATTACGCGAGTACACCGAGTGTTTTTGGCTGACTGAATGGAGAATGATTGGATAAAGCGGAAAATATTAATCAATGGGGGAAAAATAAAGAGCCTCCATAAGTTGCTATTTTCCATCCACATTCTTGGAGGAATGGTATGCGTGCGTGTGTGCTTCCCTATCCAACTGTAAACTCGCAAAAAATTAGAATCTTTTGTCATGATTATGACAATGAGTAAATCATAGAAATATGAAAATTTTAATGGCATAACAATTTCCACGAATTACGAAATGACAACCATTTTCCAGTCATTGTACGATTCTCTAAACTTTGGATCTCAGACACACGCAATTGTGTGCCAGTTATTATCGTTACTATATGTATAGTCTGACGTATGGCGTACCACAAGAAATGAAGAATAAATAAATGACGAAGAGGATTAAAATTTGACAAAGGCAACCAGATATTTAACATTAATTGGATGACGTCGATTTTCACAGATTTAAGTTTGTTGTTGCTCCCGTACATCACATCTTTATTTCACATTCATTTGTCTTGTGTTTAATTTAATTTATCATTAGGGGGAGCTCAGCTCGGAATGGTCCAATTTTTTGGTATGAATACGATGAAAAAAAAAACAATGAGAATGATTGGAATTACTGAATTTTCCATGTAAAATATATACCCCTCCGTAAAAATTACGTTATTTAATATCGATAAGGATTAAAAATAAAAAGTGATTATTCGAAATGAAAAATTCAATGTGTTACAAACTGAATTATTAACCCCATGAATTCTTTATAGGTGGAAAAAAAATGAACATTATTCTGCAACATGGTGGAAGCAATAATCCGGATTAATGTCATGGCTAAGAATTTTTCATGAGCTTCCGCAATGGTTGGCAATAAAAAAGCTTTCATATTTCATGGTAGCACCAAGTACTATTAACGTATAGTGTATACGACAGAGAATGAATGGAACTGGGGAAGGGGGTGGCGAGAAGGCCAGCTGATTCATGTGCAATATGAGACCTACTAATGGCAATGTAAGGAAAGCACGTATGCCTATACAAGGCATCCGGATCTCCTACCAGTGGACATCAAGATCTACTGAAAGAAAAAAAATAAATCCCCTATCTAATAAACGTCAATTCTGAAAGAGATGGAAGCACGGCGGAGAAAAAACAATGAGAAAATTAATTTCATAGTAAATACGGAAAAGAGCCTTTCCTCGTTTTACTTTCGCGCTATTTCGAGTAAACTCCCCGAGGTATATCCAAAATAAAATGGAATAAAAAAATATATGCTTGACAATCGGCGAGGGACATTGTTAGGTGGTGAAAAGGAAAATTATTTCCAAGAGAATTACAATAAACCGATTTCACTTTATCGAGGGAAAACATTCAATGGAAATTGTGAGAGGCATTGTTATTGGACTCCAACTCCAATAGACAAACGATGCAAGCCTTTTTTTTTGTATGTTTGGGTATTATGGAGTTGATAGTGAGATAAAAATACGAGGATTATTCCTCCCGTTTGCAGGAGATAACAATTGTAATTTGAGATGGCGGATGAGGAATTTTACGATGCGCAAAATTCCAGGGACATTCCCTGTTTACATAGGTAACAGTGCTTAAACTGCTCTGATCCGTTTGAATCGCAAGGTATATACGTTGTAATAACTGGAAGCTGAACACTAGAGTTAATATTTTCTTTGTCGTATATTATTTTTCGCTCGACGCTGCTGAGTGGATTATTATCACGAGGGGGATAATAATTATTTCATGTCACTTTGAGGATTATGGAATACCCTTTCATAGATGATGAGAATGAGAAATGATGTATTATTATTTTTTAGTTATCATCAGCGGTATATTGTAATTTCATGAAAATAAACGAGCCAACATTCCTCAACTAAATTATGCATCTGATGATGAATCCAAGGTTAATTGAACCTGTCAATGATACACTAGTTCGAATATCGCTATAAATTATCTAATTTGAGGTCATTTGCGGTACAGTACACTCTATTATCCACTAGATTACCACAATGGAATTACCGACAGAGAACATTTCAGTAGCGAAGTGATAAAACGGTTCAAGTCGACTTATCTCCCAGTTTTTGAGGAATACTTCCGAATCTAAGGGAGATAGCGAAATTTTCGTAATTACAATTGTTGTAGCTCTCAATCGGCTCTACAAAAAAGGTTATAACAAAAGTTTTCCTATCTCCCTTAGATTCCGAGATATTCATTGAAAACTGGTCAATAGTCAAAATTGACTTGTATGTACCGTTTTACCACTTCACTACTAATTTCATCCCATTGAGTAAACTCAATGTTAAACTTCCGTAACATGTAGATTGTATTACAGAGCATTACGTCTTTTAATTATCCAGCAATTTGACTCGTGCGATGAAATATAATCTTCAAATTGAGGGGAAAACTTTCTCGTAATTCGGTTATTCAAATATCTAAAGGATGCCAACGGAAATGAGAAAACTTGCCAGTCACATATTTAGTAGTTTTTCAGCACTTTTTTTTTGCCAGCACACTCCAGCCCAACTGGTAATTTGTACATGAGTGTTATCTCTCCACAGACTTATCCCAGATGAGTATTCGCATATCTCAGAGATCCTCTCATTTTCTCTTCCTTTCGTTCCTATCCTTTTTTTTCATCATCATCATCATCATTTGGCTTTTTCATTCTAGAGTCATGGTATATATACGATCATGGGTACACCAAGGGGTGCCTCAACATTCATACGCTCCGCATGTTGACGACCATGCGCGCAGATCAGTTTACAAAAGCATGGTCGGCAGTCAACTCCAGTTGCGCTCCGTCTACTGACGAGTCGTCATCGTCGGGGTTTATCAGTATCGTATCATCTTTTTTTGCCAAGACACATATCATTTATAGAATTAATAAATCATCAAAGGAAAATTATTTTTTGGTTGATTTTTTTTTTTGAAAAATAAAGAATATTATATATTTAAATCACAATTTTTGTGCTTCTCACTCTTGAGAAGCATATTTTAGAGTATATCTTGATCGAAAACAAGATGAAAAGTACCATAAAATGCCGGGAAACTAGTGGCCCACTGACATTAATGACGTTGTAAAGAAGAATGAAAATGTTCTCTACATACTCCACGGTAAGTTTATCATGATCTTCCATACGGTCGTAAATTTGAGTACTGTGTCACGTACTGCGAGAGTAGAAAATACAAGGATAATGTTGGTGTGGGACCAACGCGGAGAACAAAATTTCTACCTATATAAACAAACGGTAAATCTGCACTGCGATCACGTTTTTGTACTGCTGTCAACAACTCGACTTCGTTATTCGATATCTCGGGGGACGCATTTTCCAACTCCAACGGAAATAGCCTCGAACGCTTCGTGACTCCGGAAACTGCAGTTGCCCCCCTCGACCAGATTTATTTTACAAAATGTGCAAAAAAAGGGCCCGTAAATCCTCCTTTTTTTTTGTTTTTGTTATTCAACTTTAGAAATCGCTCTTGAATGGGGGGGGCGCGCTTGGAATCAGCGAAACTTTTTCAATTTGACGTGATGTGTATTCTCTGAATTCAGGTATTCGTTACACGGAACAAGAAAATATCACACAAACTTTTCTTTTTTAGACAAATAAAATGGCCGGAAAAATGATAAATTAAATGGAGCAAGATTGAATTTCATTATTTGATTGAATGCATTGCGACGGGACCCCAAAGTTTAATTAGTCCGTTGAAAAAAAGAGGGAACTCATCATCCTGCGGTATTATCAGAGTATAATTCCAACTCTATTTCAGTGCTAAAATCCCATGCTATTGCATAAAATTCATTTAATTCCATAAAATTAATTATCTGCATGGAAAATTTTATCCTAGCATTCTCTCATCATCCAAATATACCTTCCGAATTCACTGACAGCAACTCCACAGGAATTATAAACCACATAGCCGTCAAAAGGCTGTGATTTGCGAGAGATTTATCCATCTCTGATGCTCTCTCATTCACGTTCTGCACATAGGACAAACTATAGCTTGACAGTACCTTTCTCTGACAATGCCCAGCAAGTACGAGAAAATGCAAATTCTCCTGTTTTACTCACTTCCCGAGAAATTTACGCCGAAATGACTCCTTCTCCCTGTGACGCAGAATATTTCACGCTCATCTCTTCTATATCAACATCTCGTATGTGAATGTCTCCGCATTCCCCTCGACATCTTCATAATGTCAGTTCCAGAGCTAATAAGATCCGGTCCCGAGGGAGCCGTGCACAGAACCTAGAGAACCCTAACAATGTAATAATCTTCATTGAATCCATCTAATTGAATACTGCATTATGGAAATAGTACTTCATAAATATTGTGCATTTTGCCTCTCTCTTGGCAAATTCCAGAAATTATGACTGAATTTCCAGAGACTCGGAAGCCTCATCATCACCTCAGACAGATAAACATTTTCAATTGTGTGCAAGTTGTGTAATCTCTTGCGTGAGATGAACTATAATTGACTCGATCAAGACTTTAAGCTGACATTGTCTATCAACAAAATGTCGACACCATGCCCCGGTGAAACTTTCTGGATCTTTCAAATTATGAACTTAATCAGTACACACAATTTTCCGTTAATTAGCAAACTGCCCTGGGGTAGGAATTTCAAGTCCATCCAAGCAACGTACAATCATAAAATATTCAGTAGTAATACCACTAGTGCTTCAAAATTATCGGATATTTTCCGATAGTTTCGTTGCCTAGGAACGATTGTGTCAAATTTTGCAGGTTTAAGGATTTTTGGTATTTGACGGATTATTTTTACACTCGGATTTCGACCAAGCAGAGTGCAGTGAACAGCATCCGGATACATTTACACAGCCATACATTTGCAACTCACTTTTATGTGATTAGGCCCGAAAAAACCGCGACTCTAACCTCGCTTCGCTCGGTTAGATCGCGGTTTTCGGGCCCAACGACATAAAATATCGTATGTCACACGGCGACAAAAGCATTATCTGGCGAAGGTGGCATTATAATCCGAGCCGAAGGCAAGGATTGTAATCACATTCGCCAGATAATACTTTTATCGCCTGATGACATAATATACTATTTTGTTTATCTGTCACACAGAATATTAAACGTGAAATGCATTGAAAGATGAGAAACATTTGAAAAGCTACTAGTGAATTTCCGTCGGAAATTTTTCAGAAATTTCCGAAATAAAACTGTTTGACAGCCTCAAATACTGCGCTCTGATTGGCTGAAATCGGAGTGAGAAAAATAATCAAGAATATTAAATAATAAATAAATCCTTCTGACTTTTTGACATTAAAATCATAAAGTGGGTCTCGTAAGATTGCCGTTTACCAAATACTTGTTGACGTGTAGCTCCTATAAGCTCTGAAGTGAAAATCATACTTGAAGTCAAGTTTTTAAGGGTCTTAAAGTGATGTTGAGAAATAGTCAATATATTTACAAATTCCGCCTCAATTTTTTTCACTGGAATAGCTTCGAAGTGCATCTGCAACGGTCCTACATATACGGAATAGTCGCAAAGCGGAAAGACTTTATCAATACCGAGTTAACCAATGGCAAACATTGTTGTTTAGATGGGTACAACAACGTGAAACACCGGCGTACATATTCTATTTTCAGGGTTTACTCATTTTGTAAGTGATTTTTTTACCGAATGGTTTATAAATTTTTATTAAAGACGAGAATGTACGTCAAACAATAAATAAGAGGGGACTCCGTATTCCAGTTCAATGTTTCGAAGAATGAGTAAATAAGAGAGAGAGAGAGAGAGAGAGAGAGAGAGNAGAGAGAGAGAGAGAGAGAGAGAGAGAGAGAGAGAGAGAGAGAGAGAGAGAGAGAGAGAGAGAGAGAGAGAGCGAGAGAGAGAGAGAGATGAAATTCACGGAGAAAGATGTGTAGTTTGTGAATGCAAGTGCACCTAGCATGAGTTCTTTTTTCCTTTTATGAAGTTGCCCTTCAGCAGTTGTGAGTAAATAGCAGAATTTGAATAAATATGTACCTAGACATGTTCTCACTCACTAATTTGTATACGAAGTATGGAATGCCGTCATCACGAGGGAAGTGGTGAAACTGTCTGAATTTAGTTTCATTGATGATTACTATTTCATGAACAATTTAATGTTAGATTTGAATGGTTACCACTCTAACTCTAATTGAATACTACCTAGAGTATATTCGAATGAGATTTAATGAAAGAAATATTGTCACATCATCTCATACATTATTTATAAAGGAAGAGTGATAAAAAATCCCTCAACATACGCCAGAGACTACTGAATAAACAATAGGAACCATCGAGGGACATTTAATTTTCCTAATTTCATTTTCATGAGGAGCACATTTAATATAGCCAATATATTTGTTGCAAATGTTTATGCGGAGAAAAATATGCTATCCCCAAATAGAATTCAATGTTTAAAAAACACATAAATTCTGTCACCGTAATTGCTGAAACATAGTTCTTATAATACTTACACGAAATGACCTGTTTACAACACATAAATCTCAATAGAATCCCAACTCGCATGGATCGATGTCAAGGACGAGTTTTCGGTGGTAACTCGGTGGGAATGATACACATGGACCTGAAAATTTCACTCGAAATGAGAATCCACGGAGAGAAATTTTTTAGAAAAATTCTAGTGCTAGCACAGGAAAAGAGGCGCAAAGTGACGGCCAGGAAAAAATTCCAGTGCCGGAACTAGAAATTTTATTGGGGAAAACGTGAATTTTTCCCAGTATGCCTGTGAAAATTTCACAAAAATCCCCAGAAATTTTACCAGAAATACCAAGAAATTTTACCTTAACAGCACTAGAATTTTTCACAGCCGGTAGATTGTGATTTTTTCCAGTAATCATATCAGAATTTTCGTAGAAAATTTCTCTCCGTGTGGTGAAGAATATTCTATATATATTTTTCCGAGTCGCTTATTAATTATGCATCCGACCCAAGAGAATTCCTAGCAACACTTGGAGATCTATTACCATATATTCACTCGGGAATAAATTTCAGGAGTTTTCTGATTTTATTGAACAAGTTGAAAAGGTTAGAAGTGAAAAATGCACTGAATATTGTCTCTATAACTCGCTGAAAAAAAAAATCATAAAAAGAATAAGAAAAATCCAATTGTTTATGGTCTCTGTGGCATAACTGCGAATGAGTTGTTGAGAAGATAGCTATGATAGTGATGAGTACAAACTGAAAGACTCATTTCATTGTCTTTCAGATGCAGTAACGCCTGAGAAATTAACCCTCGAGCGACAAGAGAAGCCTGAAGCCTGCCAACAGTGCGACAACACTATGGATACCCTATACAGCGGTGCAGTAATTCATGGTCTTAACAGGCATGCCGCTGGGACAAATGGCATTTCATCGGGTATCGCTGGTGCGCTTGATCAAGACGGTGTCCTCAGTCTTATTGTTGTTCTCGGTGGTAGCCTATCGTTAGTTGCCCTTGTATTTGCATTCATTACGTACAGGTAAGGTGAACTAATTGCTTCGTTATAACTTACTTTTGTTAATTATTATTACGTCACTATGATGCAAGAGAAATTCTAATTATTTAGATGTTTCATCATGGCGTGCACTCGATACAAAAACTAAAAGGCAATCCGCTTCTCCCTCAATTAAAAAAAGTCTTATTTTTTAATTTAAAAAATCAATTGGCTTTTCTCATTTTGTCAAGCATAAATTTTGCCATCCTGCTCCATTATTATTCCATTTAATCTCGGAAGAACAAACGGTGTGTTATTAACCCGGGGATTAATTTACTATGAAATCCAATAGCGTATGGCCATGCAACAAATATTATCTCGTTTGGCGTGTGAACATTGACCCAACAATATAATTAACGATTCCAGTTTAATCAGCGGTGTGCCATTACACCATGAGTACAATATATTTAAACCCTATATAAAAGGAGATAATTAATGAATGAATATATGAAGTCGACTCACGTGAAATACGAAACAATTAACAAGGCCACAACAACGTTTGCAATTTGTATTTCTACGTGTTGTGTTGATTATTTTCTGTACAAGATAGTGGTACAAGGGGTTAAGTCATACTCGTTGTTTTACTTGCATCTCTGGTTTTCGGACGTTGGATAGCGTACAGATATAGATATAGGCTTGTGGTATATCTTTGCACTTGGAGTTTTGGAGTATCGATTACCACTTGGTGATAAAATGAATTATTGCCGTGGAAGCAGCGATGGGAGAGGGAGGGGGCGGGGGAGACGAATAGACAGTCCGGGTCAAGGGTTTCGGTCGTAATTAAGCAAATCATTAAGGAAATACTTGACTGTTTAGGATAATGGGCTTAGACAAGCTGAGGTGAAGACGAATGAATAAAGTCAGAGATATCCACATTGAAAATGTGAGATAAAAAATTGAAAAAGTCAATATGGACAATTTTTGTGCACCCTATTGGTCCCTATAAGAATGGTTTGGCGAAAGACCCCTATCGTATAGAATAAACCGAGATGAGAATGAAGAAGAAGAAGAAGTTGAATGGTTAGCGATCAAGTGCAATGTGTCTACGGATTATGGCTTCCCATTACCTTGAACCATTCATTGTCTGCACGTTGAAAGGTTTAACGACGCTTCCTCCGCGCAGCACAGCATACTAAGGCGTGTACTTGAGAAGTTTCTGCGGAGCATACGAGGAGTTTAACAGTACGTATAGTCTGACATAAATGAAATCGTTGAATTGTGAGAAACTATGGTGGGAAGAAATGAGTTTTCTCCACTCAAGACCTCTTTCGAATCGCGTTAATTATCTACGATGGTATCCAGAGACCCCCGGGGGAGTTTTCCAATGTGAAAGCATTTGTTGTGGAGCTCCAATATACCTACCAAACTTTCAACTTGGTTTGCTCGTAATTTTTCATTGTTTTCTCCCTTTCTCTCTCTTATTTCTGGCTTTAAAGTTTAATGGTATTATCACGAAGTGCAATATTTTTAATGCCATCATGTAAATTTCCGATCTTGCGATTTCCAAACGATTTAGTCATCCACGATGCAATCGCAAAATGATGAAATTTAAGAATACCATTTCGTTTGTCGATTGTATGAGATAATATTGGTGATCGAAAGATGAGAACAATTTTCGTTTATCCATTCCTGAACAATGAATTACTCATTTGTTATCTTTTACGAGTCACGCGCTAGAGTGTTTTTTCTTCCGGAAATACTTGAGCATTCGGTGAAAAGTGAAATAATATTACAAATAAATGGATATTGCATTTGTTATAATGATAATTTTCATTTTTTCTCCTACAGAACATTTAAATATATGTGGGGAAGAAATTGTGAAATATCACTCAGCCGAGAGAAAACATGTCCATTTCGAAATAATCGCCTAATCAAAGATTGTCATTCCGATGCCAGCCGTTTTACCATTCCACCTCTGGATTCTAAACTGCAATTCCAATACATGGAAAAGTCACTCCTATTGACGAAAGAATGAAACACCTCCCCCGGGATATCATATTTCCAAAAATATTCACGAGTTGAGCCATTTGATGTGATGATATTTCGTGCTCCCTGAACTGTGTATTTCATTCCGTCAAATTGACTGATCGATTCGTTGGATGTAACCAAACGCCCAAATATTTCGTGTTTTTCGGTACTTGAAAATTCGTTTTTCACTCGTTTTAATTTACATACGAGTGCAAATGAAAAATATAACTAAAGACATTTGAATGAAATTCTATATTTATGGATTCTCCTTCGACATTCAATTTTTTACTGCCTGGCTGAGCTTTGGGAAAAATAAATTGTCAATTTTTGAAATTTGATTTCACACTGAATTTTTCCTGAAGCTTGGTTTTCACTGGTACATGGAATACTTGAGGGAAAGAATTTTATCGACGTAGTAGTAAAGAAGTTACGTCGGAAATAAAAAATCTCAGCAACGATCGAAATCACCCGGAAATTGTTCGGAAATGGAAAGAAACCGTCAATTCCCTTTTTCTCCGTCTTTCGACTCCAGAAATATTTCCCTGGTCTTTTGTATTATTCAGTCTCAACTTTTGTCGAGAATCTCACAGAATACTTTGTTAGAAACTGTATAAGAATTCCATAGTTCCTTTTGTTTGAAAAGTAAAATTCTCCCTTTCACCAAGTTCTCAGTTATAAATGTTAAAACCTGTTGAAGTCAGGGGAAAAATTTCTGCTTGTAGAGTTGAAGGCTTTCAACAAAGGGGTCAGCTTCACTTGGATAATTCTATTAGTGTAATTGAGAGTTGAGTTGACAGAAAATTTAGCAATGAATTTCCTTAACAAGGAGATTCCTAAAGAAATTAAAAGGACTACACGATTCAAATCACAATCAATCATTCCACCATTCTTCAATGAATTAAATCAAGAAAAAAATGAATGAAGAATTTTCAATTGAAATTCTCTATTGCCACTCCCCATCACCTTGGCTGTTTGAACTCCCCCCATTTTCTCCCTTTATTCAGAATTTTTTCATTTCAATTCCATCGGTAAAACGTTCAATATCATGTCATCAATATTGTCATGCTATTTATCCAAGCAAAAAACCATTACCGGAGTACAACGGGTGTGGTTCCAGTGTCGTATGTCAATTACAAATGACGTCTGAGGCCCCTAGCCAATAGCGAATCAATCGACTATAATTCTGTACTTGCTATCATTTCATGTAGATAATACCCCCCTCCCTCTCAGAACGCCCTGCGGCTTTCCCCAGTGTCACTATTCGTCCCATTATCCCCAGTTACAGGAGCCTCCGACAATTCAACGTCACGTTTAATAATTCTGCGGTTGAAAATATATCCCTGGGTCAACTGGTTGCTTCCACTTCTATCGAAAATCCCGTCACGCGATCAGTTTGCATGAAGCCCGTGAGCTCCAACTGGCTCGTTGACACCTCTGACGTTTGGAAAAAAAACCCCTTCATTCAACATTTATTCTAGTCTCCACTGCAGAGATGGGGCTAAATGTGAAGTAATGAAAGATTGCTATAGAAGGAAATACGAAGAGAGAAAGAGAGTGAGGAATTTCAGTCTTTATAAGTGGAAAACAGAAGAATAACTTTATCCGACGTTTTCGTTGAAAACTTGGCGATAATATATAATATTATATTCAGCCTGATAATGCTCGAATGATTCTGTCACTTTATCAGGAGAAAAAATTTTCCTGTTGCCTCTTAGGATCCAGATGAATACTTCCCCTACTCCTCCCCACCTCAATTTATGTTCCTTTTTTTTTATTTATCACTACCATTTCAATGCTTCACCCATCAACTTGAGGTATGTACCACTCTTGCTCAACTTACCATTTTACCCCACCCGCCCGACCAACCGTAATCCCCCGAACTATCGGTCTTCCACCCTCTATCTTCTGCTGACATTTGAAATGGTTCTTTCTATATACAGTGTCTAGATATAAAACGTAAGAGAACATGAAAAAGCCCCGGGGATCGATCGAATAATACTCGGCCATTTGAGAGGAGCCCGCGGTGATCCACAAGCGAATTGAAAAGACAAAAAGTACATGAGGAAAAAATAAAAATGACAGAAAAAATTTCAATAACATAATGTACTGCTAGGGCTATAAGAGAAAAAAAACCATAAGCATATGCTCTAATACATATATGGAGATTGCTGTATTTTGAGAGAGTCGTTGGTGAAATAGCCGGTAAATATGCAGTACCGTACGTGTGAATCCAGCAAATGTGCTTTTTACGTATTTTCTTCTGCTACACTTTCAGCTGCTAAATACCGAGTCGACTCAGCAGAACGTCGCAAATTATTTTCCGTAATAAAGAGATAAATTACTCATGAACAACTGAGTAGTATTTTTAAAATGCTTTTCATGTTTCGTGAAGAGGTTCTCTGGTGATATTAAATGAAACAGGAATTAAATGAAGAACATGTGGATGTCTTCCACAAGCTACGAAAAATGCTGGCTGGCTGGCTGGCTGGCTTTTGCACACTCGAGAGAGGAAATTTTTTCGCCGACGTTTGTACAATGAGGTCGTCATGCACCGCAAAATTTTAATAATATAGAAGGAAAATGTGAAAGATTTTCACCCTAGAAAAGAAGCAATGTTCTAGATTGAGACATTTTTCATTTTTTAAGGTCTCTCAGAACCCTAAAAAATTACTTCACTCAATTTATTCCCTATCCATCATACGCCCGGTTACATATTTTTCCAATATAGGCCAATTTAACTAATAATCACATTAAACCTATCACTTACATTCTCCGTGCCATTTACCCCATAATCTCGTTACCGCACTTTTCCCACGTATAACGAAAAAAAGAGGGGAAAAAAAGACATTAATTAATTTCTCCTATCAATTACGTTCTGCCAATAATTAACCAACTCTATCACTGATAGCTCGACATTGTAAATAGCCTATCAATAATAATTGCAATTCTATGTTAACATTTTTTCTGAAAATCCATATTCCCTTTCATACACTGTTAAAAAATTTTCACTGAAGTTTCCAGGCTTTAGTCTCGAAATATGAAACAAGTGACGGTTTCATTGAAATTTCAGGGAATTTTACTATTGAAAATTTATGGTTTTCGTGGAAAATTCATGGAAATTTTAAATTTCAGTTAAATTATTCCATAAAAATTAATGGAAATTAGGAAACTTCAAGCAAAAATGTCCTTGAATTTTCAATTTTCTGAAATTTTAGAGCAATTTCTTATTGAATTATCATGTTTACATTAAAAATTCATGGAAATTTCGGAATCTTCATGGTTCTTCCACTGAAAAATCAGGAATTTCCATGAATTTTCAGGGAAACTTGAAATTTCATAGACTTTTTTCCGTTAAATTGAATTAGGTGTCATTTTCTGAAAAATTCAGTTAAATTTTTTTAACAGTGTAGCGATAGCCTGCACCTACCCCGTGAATTAGAAAAATTTCATAATAGCTATCACTTTTGCGTTATTGAATGAAAGGATATCGCTCATGTGTACACCTATATATTATACCTACATTTTAACTCAACTCCAACTACTTCGGCTACAGTACACTACTACGTCTCGTTGAGTAAATGGTCGTGCTTTAACTTCGTTCGCGTGTTACTCACGAGTTAATGTAATTTTAATGGGAGACTTCTAGTACACGCTATACACATCCACTACCTTGATCATCGTCAGCTTCGGGGGTATATCCCTTGCATCACGTTTCGATACAAGACAAAGTTCCATAGCTATAGTTTTCGGACCATAAAAAAGTTATGAGCCATGAATATTTGGTTGAGTTTGATTCAGGTGTCCTTGATCATGTGGAATTGATGGAGGGATATTTATTATATTTTTTTTACTCATTCACATGGGGGAATAAACATTGCTGACGCGACGGTAATAACTAGTGTTTTTTCTCCCTTTTCGTTGGATTCAAGGCCTGCTGACATTTGAACAGCTTCTAAAGTTTGTATTTTAGTTACATCGTTAGTGAAACGGGTTTCATGTTTAATTTCAAATTAGGCAAAGTTGAGAAATGAAGTAATTGTTGTAAACATATTCGAAATCAATAAAATTAAAGATTTCAACATAAATTATAAATTGAATTTTTAATAAAAAATTCAAACAGTATATTCCTATTCTATCGATGGGATAGATTCTCCGCGAATGTAAATGACAGATGTGTATTTCTCTCTGACATTTGATATAAGATGCAACCCCCATCTTTTATTTTCTCTTTTCCCCAATTTCCCGGCGGACTAAAGGTGCCTGCTCTGAATCGATCAGATTCACAATTTCTCCCACATTGACACATTGCTGCAGCACCTGAATAACTCATGGAGATATCTCCACCAAAAATATGCCCTGTATGCACACGTATTCCAACGTATTCATATTTATAGAGAAACGCCATTTTGATGAGATCCCCATTTGCATTCTTCTCTCCTTTTTTTTTTCAATAAGATTATTGAGGGGTATCGTTACGATGCACATTTTGTGCAGAGTTATGAAAGATATTCGGGGAGATGGTCGAACGTGCTTAGAATTTATATGTAACTAGAAATTAATGTTCGCTATCGAACCAAATGGATGAAGAACTAGAGAGAGAGAGAGAGAGAGAGAGAGAGAGAGAGAGAGAGAGAGAGAGAGAGAGAGAGAGAGAGAGAGAGAGGTCCATGAAATACATAAGAAAGTCACAAACAAGTTCTCAACTGAAGAGCAGTCTCATTTTGAATTTTCTGAATTACTAATTCATGCTCGTGCTGGAGCAGACGGCAATTATCATAACGCTTTGAACAAGTTTAAAACATTGTTTACGACATCCGAGAAAGCTCAAGAAGTCTGTCATCATCTAAACAACCACTGGTAATAACCCCGATACCTATAACCACGTCTAAAATTAACCTTTTGATTCGCACCATTGCAATAACCAATTAATGTCTTAATTTTTCGGAGTAAACCTCTCACAATTTTCTCAGTGGAAACTTGAGGCTTTTCAGGGTAGCAATAAAATGAATAACAATACCGGGTGAGTGGGATTTGCAGATGAAAAAAGTTAACCAATCTATATGCGATAAGGAATACGACCTTTTCATTTCCCTTCTTTTCTCATCAATAAATTCAAATTGGCTCGATGTGAACGAGAATTTGTAATTCATTATACTGCTTGGAGCTTTTGCAGTTCCTGATGACCAATAAAAAATGAAAAAAAAAAAATCATCAGTGAAGAAAACGTATGTTTCGTCATTAGGCAAAAAAACACTTTTCTGGCGAATATGAGTTTACAGCCCCAGCCGAAGACGAGGGTTGAATTCATATGAGCCAAAAAAGTGCTTTTAGGCCCTATGTCGAATGATATTTTTTGTCATAACGGCTGTAAGAAAAAAAATTGTTGGTTGTTTTCCTGAGGTGTATGAAAAAGTACACCTCCAAAAAAATGATGCGCGTAGACGGGGAAATCTTGGAGAGTATCGATTTTGGTTGAGACGAAGGGCTGTGTTTATCTATAATTGCGAGTGCTTGTATTCATACTTTGTTAATTCTAATGGATTGCCTTTTCCGAAATAATCCAACGCGCAACACAAAAAGATTGAATACATGCTTTGTTTTCATTCGCGAGAATATCAAACATTATTGTTATTTGAGGAGGCGATTCAATCAGAATTTATCTTTTATTCAACAAAAAAAAAGTTACCAATTGAAATGGCTATAAATTCCCCGAGTCGTCAAACCAAAATTTACGATTGAATCCTTTTGGAATTTCAATTACCGCCATCGGATAAATGTCCGGAAGCAACCCCATCCTTTGGATACTAAACAATGTCATTAATTAATCGGAACCCTCATGAATTTCGTAAAGTAATGAAAATAAAAAAAACATAAAACAACGACAAAAAGATTACAAAAAAATGGGACGCTCTAGAACGCGCGCATGCTTGCGCCTTCCGCGGGAGCTTTGGGAGAACAACCGAGATATAATATAATTACATTTTGTGAAAAGCGTAGCGGAACGCTTTTTGCTTTTTGCAGATTCACTCAAACGAAGAGAGGTTTATTCATTTTACCATCCGCTTACAGTCAGCATTAATTCACAGTTGTTTTCGCTCAACGTTATTTCATCTCCCGTTTTTCACGTCATCGTATTTTGGTTATCACCGGAGAGCAAATAATTACACATGTTCAATCAATTTTCCAGCGAATTACATTGGAAACAAACTGTAAAGTAATGGTTTTTTTTCGAGACAATTTGTCCACTTTTTTTTCATCTTTTTTCACTCTCATTTTTTTCCACGTGTCATCGCTACTCCCGTGATTTCAAAGGGACAAAGGAGTCAAGTGTATTACGGAAGAATCCAATGAAGCCTGAAACAATACGCATTGCCTACGTTTTTGTGTGTCCAAGATTCTTTTATCTCGGAAAAAAGTGGAAATTCGGGGTTCATTGTTAGCCGCTTCAGCTTTTGTAGTCTGAAAGCTCACTCACGCGGCCCTTGCCATCGTCAAGGGTTTTCATAGCTTCTTATTCATGGAATAAACGTAAAATGTTGAAATTCATTACTTATCATAACAACATGGTTCACGATAAAAAAATTTTCACCAGAATGAACAGATTAAATTATTCTTACAGAATGTTTCGTGGTGATTTCACAGATTCCAGTGAATTCATCAAAGCCAATTGCTTGACTCGATTAAACTTGATTGTACCCAATGAACGATTTGAAATGCAATTGATTTCAATCGAATAATTGATTAATTTAATGTAAACAGAAGAGCTTGGTTTAAAAATGTGTATTCCATATTTTCTCATTTCCATTGAACTCGTTTCCTATTATAAATCTTAGAATAATCCCTCAATTAAGTTCATTCTCTCTCCATTTCCATCGCTTCAATAAAATCCAAAAACATTTGAAAATCGATCGTCACGTAGAGAGCGCAAAGCCGATTAAGCTGAATAAATTTTGCGCCATGAAAAAGCGTGAAATTCATTCTTTTTACCGTATTCATTTGTTGAATAATTCATTCCCTCAACAAAATAAAAAGAAAATAAACCACGAAAAGACAACAGAAAAAGGGGCAAAAGAAAGAGGTTGAAAATCCGTTGAAACCAACAGTTCTGAACTCACCGAGTCAAGATAATAAAAGATTTTATGGGAATTGCAATTTCATCATATATGAGTGAAAAAATCCAGCCAGATGAATAGTGAAAAATATTCCAATATTTGCGCATCAACTGTAACCAAACCCTATATTCCCCTGAAGAAAAAAAAATCCTCACTGAACCTTGCGACACGATAAGTGAAGAAATAAACTCAATAAAACACGTTGAGAAAAAATCCCAAAGGGAAAAATTCAGTGTATCATTGGCGTTGTAGTGTTGCAGAACGGGATACACACCTGAAGCATCAAACCCCTCTTGGGAGTCACCGAAGAGGTTTTCGCTCCATAAAACATGGAAGGCTATACTATTTCTCATCGCAGATACAATTGTTGGCACAGTGTAACATAAACGTAGAATGTGACGAACAAAAATCGTTGGTACAGAAAAATTAATACAATTTTCCGGTGTTATTTATTTACTGTTCAGCAACATTCACGTTTTTTATTTCAATTCTCCATTCGATGAGAAAGTGAAATGAGAATAATTAATTTTTTGTTTTTTTGTAATACCTGCCTCAAAAGTTCACTTTTCGAAACCGTGTGTGTTTAGTGTGTGTAAAGTGGTTGTTTTAGCACAATGTGCGTAAAGTTCAGAGGTCGTGCGTAAAGCAACCACTTTACCCCCACTACCCGAGTGTAAATTCTGTTCAGATCTTGATCAGAAACTGATCAATTCTGATCCGAAATTTGATCAGGCATGTTACGCCTTCACCTTATGTTTTTCCACTAGGGTACGGTTCCATTACTTAAATAGGGTATTACAAAAAATAGAATGGTACGCGTGCGTGCGAAAAAGTGGTTCTTTACGCACTTGTAACACAATATACTATTTTCGACTGTATTTTCTCGTCGTTGATGCTTTTCCCAAGAGAACTCGCCAAAAGGGCCCCTCCAGCGATTAACTCCCGAAATATTCAGCACATTTTGAACGA
Organism: Diachasma alloeum; assembly: GCF_001412515.2. NCBI lineage: Eukaryota > Metazoa > Arthropoda > Insecta > Hymenoptera > Braconidae > Diachasma > Diachasma alloeum. Next base: position 4,384,911 of record NW_021680344.1, read on the forward strand.
CAGAATAAAGCCAGCATATTTCCTCGTTGCAATATTTTCTAGTATAGCCTATTTTCATCGATAGTAACCTCTCAAACGCCCTCAATAAGTAGAGCAAAACTCGAGTTACACCGCAGAGGTTCTATTCACATTTCCCAAAGTGAGGAAATAGAAATGAAAGTTTTCTCACAGCAGCCCCCTCTCTCACTCCCAACTGGCTCATACAAATAAAAGAGAATGAAAAATAAAATAAACCAAGTAAATAGAGTATAATGGTATCGAGTTTACACTGGAGAAAATTCCGCTCAACTGAATCGGAGAATTGTTGAGCTTTTGCGAAGGCTCACTCGTGTTAAAAGTTTAAAATACGCTATCGTTTTTTTTTTTCCTAAGCAAAAAAGAAAAATGTGAGGATGTGCACAAGAGGTTTTCTCAGAGGGTTACCGGCTGAGTGAGGGGGTTGAGGAGGGAGATTGATAAATTGGTACGATCCTGAGGCTATTGAGCTTATCGGATTGAACTGACAACGACCTGGTGCAAGATTGCCTCGCTCTACCCCAGGTGGCAAATTTATTTTACTGTCAATTTATGCTCACTGCAACTTTATTCCAATGGTTTTTTCTCAATTAAAAAAACAACCCAGTAGAATAAAACTGACATAATGGCCTTCATTAATAGGATTTTTCATTGAATTTCATCGAGAAGAATGTGATATTAAGACAATCTAAGATATATTGTGAAAACAAATTCTCTTTCATATAATTGCAGTTTATTCTCGGATTTACGCAGTTTGGCTGGTACAACCCTCATGAATCTTTTAGCAGCTCTCTTCATGGTACAGCTTCTGTTCATAGTTGGTGTTGGTGGTGTACAGGTGAGTTTAAATATTGAGCATCAATATTACATATTGCACGAGGGGGCACTGATTAACAGTATTGTAGTCATTCCTGTGGTTCACCCTTGAATCCAGCCAAAGCCCTTCGACTCCTCGACTTCCACTATTAACCTTGGAGTGAATGGAGGGGTGGAGCTTAATTAAATCGAGTCGGTCTCTGGTGAAATCGATCTCAACTTTGTCCTATAGACCGTCAACCATTTTCCCTTGATTCACTCCCCCTCCCCCTCACAGCCCCCCCCCTCGCACCACCAGACTCGTCCCATTCTTCCACTTCATCTCCATCATTCTAATATATGACACAAATTTCCGGCCACTCTGTAGTCTCCTTGTGCTGTAATTATCGGTTGAATTCGGCACGCGAAGAATAATGGCCTGACAATAAATTTCTATCCTCTTTTGAACGCCACCTGAATTTGTGAGACGCTTTTCAAACATTATGGACTTTCATCACGACCCTTTTTTTCTCCCCCAACTTCTCTTGGGTTGTTATTTATGAGGTTTCGCTACTTTTGTGAAATGGATCTTTGTTTCGAATAATATGAATGAAGCCTGTGTATTGAGAAATTGCCAGGGTTGAATAGAGATTATATATACGACACAGAACATTATTTTTCACGGTGAGAAATATTCCATAAAAATTACGTATCTTTTCCGTAATTCCAGAGCGAAATATGGTTGTAGGAAATTTTACGGAACTGTCATGGAATTTTTCGAGAGCGTTCCGTAATTTTTATCTGAATCTCCTGTGAAAAATTGCGATACCGTCACTTAAATTTTCTGAGTCCATTCCGTAATCGGTGAGAGAATTGTGAGTTCCGTAATCTTTACTGAACATTTTTCTCCGTGTGGTGAATTGAGAAAAATTAATTGAAACGCGCAAGAAGATGTTTCAACAAATTCTCAAAAAATAGCAATCGGTTATCGCCCAAAAATTGTCGACATTTTGGACAAAATAATTATTCCAAACAGTGTCTTGGAATTTGTCCCATGGGTATTTATGTAAGAGAGAACCTCCCCGCCCCCCGAGAATAACGGCAATATCACATGTGACACCCTCAACATTTCTGCAACAATTCTCCGGCGACTCATAAAAGCCTCATTACCTGGAAAACAATTGTCGCAAATAGCCCGCTATCTGATCAATGTACACCGCAAACACAGTGAGAAAAAAATTTGTCCCCTATTTGGACATCACGTAAAGTTGTTCAACGTCTAGTCATGAACAACACAGAGAGCACATTCCATTACTCCTACAACATTCAGGCCGTTGTGCACTTGATGACGTGTGCATGCGTGACCGTAGGAACCCACAAGTCCCTGACATCCGCCAGAGTGCCAGAGTGCCGTCAGTTCTGGAAACACGAATGATGCTATTTACGAGTGCCACTATATAGGTCTTGGTGACGGTGCATTGAGAAAAATATTCTTCCTTTAGCTGATAGAATTTGAAATAAAAAACATATCTTCCTACATATATATTCCCGTGACACCACTCGTTATCGAGATAATGCAATATTTAAAATGATGAATAAATGTTACATATGAGGTTTCTTTTCAACTGTACATCACTCCACTGGATTTAATTGCAATTTGCACACTCTAGAAATACTACCGAGAAATGAAGAAAGGTGGTGAAAGAGTTGGGACACAGTGTCTACAGCACATAGCTTTGCGATAACACACGGCGGAAAGCCCTAGTGGCTAGCGGACGCCCCGGAAATTTCAAGTGAGGATTTAACTCGCTACGGAATTTCATAGGATATCCAAGCGCTCTTTAAACCTGAATTTCATTCGCTATACAAAATCCGAGTAGGAGAGGTCCCACTTATTTTATGAAGCCGCTTTTTCATGGGTGTATTGTAGACATAAAAATTATCCCAATTTTTTTTGTGTTTTTTTTCCAACATTATTTCAGCCTTGTTCCTTTCCGTTTATTTTCTGATAAAATTTCCATACTGCAGAAGAATTGAGGGACATCTGTACAACAACAAATAATATATTCACCTTGAATTTCCTTCCCCAGGTTCTTCCATTCTTTATCCTGTTTCCTACTTCTCTTCGAATCTAACTCGGGATATAATGTGATTACGTTTCACAATGTTTCCTTCCCTTTCATTTTTTTTGTGAATAGCAAGCAGGAAAACGCTGCAATGCAGGGATCGTTGAGGAATTTACTTTTGTCCCGGCGCATAACACGGTAAACTCGTAATGTGTATACAAGTATTCAAAACACGGGCAAAATAATGACACTATCAAATAGGGAACAAAAAAGTATACCCCAGGCAGGATGCGACGATGGAAAGGCTTGGTCCAATCCATGAATTACAGAATATTAAAGGCTTGATCGCGCTTCTTTTAAATAAATCATATTATTGATACGGATATTTGTTTAAATAATTTCTTATTGCTTCATAAACCGTTTTATAAATTGATAGCAAATTATGAAAACGACTGACGAGGCTATATATAGCCTCTCATGTAGCCCCTCTTACAATGAAGTCTTTGTTTTATTTGTTCCTCCTAAGGAATCGTTTGTTCGTCATTTGTTCGTCCTAAAAACACTGACATTATCTTGAATAATTACTATCTACCGCTATTTCATCAGAGGGGCTATATGACACTTTGGCCCCGGATGAAAGAAAAAAAATTTTTATTTTGAGATTTCTCGCGCCTCCCAGAGCTGTGTGAACTTGTATGTACTATATTTTTCCATTTCATTTATCAACCCCTTCAATACTTTACCCGCTTCTAAAATCTTAAAGGTATAAAGGACGTCAGGAAAACATACAGATAGCTTCTAAATCGTTAGTACTCGTATGTACCAACGAAAATTATTCATTATTATTATTATTATTGATATTATTATTATTCTAATCAAATCATCTGATTCCATTTTTATCAAGCGTAAAATCATCGTAATGGATTCCATATGTCGTTCGTGAAGTTTTGATGTGGATACGTCTCATCTTCCGTACTTCCACTCCCATCGCAGTACAAACGGAACAATTTACTGTACATGATAATGAGACCAAGTACAAACCATTGAGAGCTTCAAAAACAGTCGTAGATTAGTCAGAAAAATGACACAAACGTTTTTCTGAATTTTTCCGAGATAATCACGAAGAACGAAATCGCCAAAAAAAAATAATTTAAATTATCTGGTATAGGGTGTAGGAAGTGGAAAAA